>NC_133333.1:14072269-14327269 GCF_042186555.1 Aquarana catesbeiana | reverse complement strand
GTTGCTAGAGGTTACTGCACATCATAACCTCTGCATCAAATTGCGGGTGTGGCCAAACTGCACTAGCATTGAGGGGTGCACTATGTACAGAGTGCAGGGTTGAGGGGTGCACTACATAAAGAGTGCATAGTTGAAAGGTGTGCTACATACAGGGTTGAAGGGTGCAGTATGTACAGAATTCAGTGTTCAGGGGTACACTAGGTACAGAGTGCAGGGATGTGCTATTTACAGAGTGCAGGGTTGGGGCGGGGTGCTAGGTGCAGAGTGCAAGGTTGAGGGGTGCGCTATGTGCAGAATTCTGCGTTGAGAGGTACACTACGTGCAGAGTCCAGGGTTGAGGGGAACACTATGTGCAGAGTGCAGGGTTCATGGATGCGCTACATACACTATGCAGGGTTCAGGGGTGAGCTATGTACAGAGTGCAGGGTTAAGGGGTGCACTAGGTGCAGGGGTGAGGTGGGTGCAGGGGGTGAGGTGGGTGCAGAGTGCAGGAGTGAGGTGGGTGCAGGAGTGAGGTGGGTGCAGAGTGCAGGTGGTGAGGTGGGTGCAGGGGGCGAGGTGGGTGCAGAATGCAGGGGGTGAGGGGTGGGTGCAGAGTGCAGGGAGGGGGAGAGGGGTGGGTGCAGAGCGCAGGGGGTGAGGGGTGGGTGCAGAGTGCAGGGGGTGAGGGGTGGGCACAGAGTGCAGGGGGTGAGGGGTGGGTGCAGAGTGCGGGTGATGAGGTGGGTGCAGAGTGCAGGGGATGAGGGGTGGGTGCAGAGTGCAGGGGGTGAGGTGGGTGCAGAGTGCAGGGGGTGAGGTGGGTGCAGAGTGCAGGTGGTGAGGTAGATGCAGAGTGCAGGGGGTGAGGTGGGTGTAGAGTGCAGGGGGTGAGGTGGGTGCAGAGTGCAGGGGGTGAGGGGGGTGCAGAGTGCAGGGGGTGAGGGGTAGGTGCAGAGTGCAGGGAGGGGTGAGGTGGGTGCAGAGTGCAGGGGGTGAGGTGGATGCAGGGGGTGAGGTGGGTGCAGAGTGCAGGGGGTGAGGTGGATGCAGGTGGTGAGGTGGATGCAGGGATGCGTGGCTCTCCTCCCCTCCCCTCCCCTTTTTATTTTTTTCATAAAAAAGACCTTCAAAAGCAATATCGCTTTCTCAACAAGGACTGGTTATTTGTTTTTGCTTTTATTCTAGCAGTCACTTTGTTAACTAGCCTATTGTTGCTAATTAACATATCTCTTTTCACTAAGCACGTTTTTGCATATGCACTTTTACTAGATTCACAAATGTATTGTATGTTACATTGTTTTTTTACATATAATTAGAATTAAACATTAGCATGTCCACAGGGATAATTCATAATGGAATACTAGAACCATAAAGAATTAAAGGGGTTGTAAAGGTAATTTTTTTTTTTTTTTAAAATAACAAACATGTTATACTTACCTTCACTGTGCAGCTCGTTCTGCACAGAGTGGCCCCGAACCTGGTCTTCTGGGGTCCCTCGGCGGCTGTTTCAGCTCCTCCCCGCAAGCATTCACCACCTTAATGCGAGCTCCCTCGCATGGTGGTGAGTGCTTGCGGGCGCGCTCCCGTGATACAGCCGGCGGCTATAGCCGCTCGCTGTATCACTCGGCCCCGCCCCCGGCGCGCCGCGTAATCGGATGTGATTGACAGCAGCGCGAGCCAATGGCTGCGCTGCTTTCAATCCATCCACTGCAGCCAATCAGCGACCAGGCTGAGCTGCAATGAAGATGACAAGAACGAGCAGCGGAGATTCGAGGCGTCAGGTAAGTAAAACGGGGGGGGCTGGGGGCGGCGGTATTGTCAAAAGTTTTTTCACCTTAATGCATATAATGCATTAAGGTGAAAAAATTTTTACCTTTACAACCCCTTTAATTTTCTGGTCACTGAAACCACTTCACTAATACAGCTACCAGAGGGTGTAACACCATCATAACACATTCACATTCTATCGGATTCATCCATACACTACATGTCACATTGGGCATATGTTTATACACAATCCCACTAAAAAAACTGAATATATGCATGTTCACAGGGATATTCCACATATGAAACACTAGTAACACAATGAATTATGTTTTTTGTTTATTGAGATCACACTGCTAAACAGCCACCAGAGGCTGTAACACCATTCAGACTCATATCAAAGTGGGTTTACCACCATTTACCCACTCAGCTAGAACAGCGCCACACCTACATTCTTCTTACTTTTATATATAACGACCACAAACATTACACGGTGACATATATTCACATGGTATATGCCCTGCCAGCCAACACGCACTATTAGGACTACTCAAACCTTTAGAATTAACCCAGGACATTATATAAGGTATAAAAAAAACGATCTACTATCACAATTTACCCCACTAGAGCAGCGCCATATCTACTTCTGTTTTTCATTCATATTGCGATTGGTTGCCAGAGGTTACAGTGTATCATTACCACTCACTGATTGGTTGCTAGAGGTTATAGTACACGTTACGACTCACTGATTAGTTGCTAGAGATTACAGCACATGATTTCTGCTTGTTGATTGGTTGCTAGAGATTACTGTGGATATGACCTCGGGGGGCATGATATACATATCAATGCCGCCGGCCGTCGCTATTTACATATGAATGCTGACGCTATTTACATATGAATCCCAGTAATTTACATGTAAACACAGGGTCTGCAGTCATCTGTACACAACAATAGGGCAGAGCTGGGCAGCATTAGTAGCAGCACTTCACACTGAGATGTTGGGACACAGCACAGGACTAAAACCTCAAGGGACAAGGAAATTTAAACCAGGATAGTTGGCAAGTATGAGGCAGCTGCTTTGGGCCCCACAACAATGACAGGACCCAGGGCAGCTGCCCCTTTTGCCCTGCCTTAAAATTTTAATTTCTTTTCTTCCAATACATGATATATATGTATATAATTTTTTTTATTTTAAACAGATACATTATACACTTATTTTGTGATATATATATCTATATCTATAGATATATATCTATATCTATAGATATATATCTATATCTATAGATATATATCTCTATGTGTGTGGTGACTATTTTATTTATATTTATCTTGCATTTGCAGGTTATTTCACATCAGCAAGATGAAGCCTGGTTTAGTTCTACTACTGATTACCATTATCCAAGCAAAACTTGGTAAGTGCACCACTTTATATAAGGCTCGGTTTCCACTTGTACGTCTTGTCATGCGACTTGGGACTGCAAAGTCACATGACAAGTCGTACCCCGTGATTTCCAATGAGTACCGTTCATATCTGTGCCACTTCAAGTCGCAGCAACTTTAAAGTGGTCCCTGCACTACTTTGGTCGCACTTTGATGCGACTTGAGGTCCATAGACCTCAAGAATACACAGGCGTTGCTTCAAGTAGTATCAAATTTGCGGCCAAAAAAAACGCTTCTCATGATTTTTATGTTCATAGCTAGACTGGCCATACACTGACTGATATCCAGCCAGACCAGCAGGGACCAGGTAAAATTGCGATCGGTGTGCGGCCTCGCTGCTGCTTAACAGAGGTTGATTATTTAAATCAACTTCTTTTAAAAGGAAATGTTGGGAAATTTTCTGGCAATTAGTGGCTGCAACCAATCAGCTTCAGCCACCGATCAGTGAGAATACAATGTGTCAGCAGCAGCGGGGGGGGGGGGGGGGGGGTACTTTGCTTTACAGTGGAAGCACTTTTAATTCAAACTGCAAAGTTTGACAGGCGGCACAATTCAAATGGTCTGCTCTATATTGAAACTCTTGGGCCTGTGCCCCTGTTGGTCTTTTGATGTGGCTTCCCCCCCCCCTCAAACATCGCACAGTGGTCCTCTGCCCCTCACGCTCGCATTCTTTGCAAGTGCTGTCAATCAAAGCCAGTGACGAGGGAGAGGGGGACGGGACTTAGGAGCGGGCATGCGCGAGTGCCCCCCATGGAAAGTGGCTTCCCATGGGGCACTGGACAGAGGGGAGGGGCCAGGAGCGTAGCTGGGGACCCGAGAAGAGGAGGATTTATAGATGTATAGTTGTGTCTGTTGGTATTATTGTAGCACCCTTGTCCTAAACAGGGCCATTAGTAAATTTAGTTGTGCTAGGTGATAACTAGCCTGGCTAATTTGTAGCTTGATCAAATGGTTTTCTCCTAAGCTTGAGTGGAACTGTGATTCTCTCTTTTGGCAATAGGTGGCACTTTTACCTTTGGCATTAGTATGATAGATTACAGTTAATTCAGGCTATGAGTGAATGTGCTTTCTCAGCCAATCAGCAGGAGTTTCTTTGGCCGCTGAGGCTGCTTGGATAGACTTTTTATTTGGAGAGAGTCAGATGATGGGGGTTCTTTCCACCCGGGCTGCGGCCTGGGTGGGTGTGTGTGGAGCAGCATAGGTGTAGGCCTGAAGCCTGAGGCCTAGCCACGTGTAAAGGGCTCAGCCTGAGGGGAGCCTGATCATAGCCAGGAGGCATAGGAGAAGAAGTTGCCAGAGGGTCAACCACTCTTGTGGTGTCTTAAGGGATGGAGTTTTGAAGGAGTACCAGAGCAAACTCTTTATCAGCTGGGGACTGTGAGGTGTTGGTAAAGCTTCAGGAGAGAACTCATCCAAGACATACAGTGGGTAGTTGTATGTAAAGCTTGAAGAGAAGTACAGTGGTTAGCTGTGAGTAAAGTTTGAGGGATCCAGCTATTCCTGTTAAGAGAAATAAAACTCTTTGTTCATTTTTAAAAGTGACTGGCGCCCATCTTTCCATCTTGCACTACACCCACCATGCCTAGTAACCTGCACCCTGAGGAGGAATGTCACCTCTCCCTGACTCTGGGGGTCACCATCAGGCCTCTGGAGATCGGGGAGACCTCTACATTTTTTTAAACGTTACAATCGCTCGAAGTACTTGCCAACCAGCAACGTACCGGTACGTCGCTAGACTTCAAGTAGTTATACCGGGACGATGCCTGCAGGTATCATCCCGGTACCATTAATTTTAGAGCTAGTGGTCGGCTCACATGTAAAAGCAATCCTAGCTGCTAACTAGCCACTGGATTGCTTTTACAAGCAGCAGGAGGGGATGTTCCCCCCCCTCCCACCGCCTTCTGCGGCTTGATCAGGATCTCCCATCCCGCCTTCCTCCGGCTGATCACAGAGCCCAGCAAAGACCCAATCTGCGTCACATTGCTTCAAGGTTACCTGGATGTAAACAGCATTGAAGCTGTTATAGCTGCAAAGGGTGGGCCAACTCAATACTGAACCCTACGGACTAAGACTGGGATGCCGTTAAGTTGCATGTGCGTGTAAAGGGCAGGTGTCCTAATACTTTTGGTAATATAGTGTATAATAACAGTGTCATGAAGGGGGTTGTCACGTATGCGTAGGATTGTGGACCCTTCATGCAGTCTGCATGCTGGATGACAGTGTGCTTAGAGAATAGGGATGGGCGAACGGTTTGGCCCGAGCATAAGTTCGGGCCGAATTTTGGTTTGTTGTTTCGGATGTTCAGCGAACAATATGCGGTGTTCGTGACAAATTCAAAAGCCGCCGGAACACTATTAAAGTCTATGGGACACTAACATGAAAAATCAAAAGTGCTCATTTTAAAGGCTTATATGCAAGTTATTGTCATAAAAAGTGTTTGGGGACCCGGGTCCTGCCCCAGGGGACATGGATCAATGCAATCATGTTTTTTCAGGAGCAGTGATTTTTTTTTTAATGCTTAAAGTGAAACAATAAAAATGAACTATATCTTTAAATATCGTGCCTGGGGGGTGTCTATAGTATGCCTGTAAAGTTGCGCGTTTTTCCCGTGTTTAGAACAATACCACAGCAAAATGACATTTCTAAAGGAAAAATTTCAATTCAAAACTGATCGCGATGCTCTCCCCTCCCCCCTGAAAGTTGCCAAATGTGACACCGGAGGGGGGAGGATTCTGAAAAGCGAAAGTTCCATTTTTGGGTGGAACTCCGCTTTAAGTGGTTACCACTTTACACACCAAAGTGTATTCCTTTGATCTAAAGGACAAATCGTTACAATGTTTATACTTAAGTTCCACTGCTAAAGAATGTTGTGATTCTTGGCAGGCTGCCCGTTTTTGTTTTTTTGTTTTTTGCTTTCTTTTGAGGGCTGTCGCATTCAGCAGAGCAGAGAGAATTCTCTGCATAGAAAGAATTGGGAAATACTTTGTCAAGATCGCAAGGGGGGAAAAAAAATCGCGATAACGATTCTTAATGATTAATCGTGCAGCTCTAGTGGTCAGTTTGTTTCATTCCTCTAAATGCCAATTTTGCTGGACAGCTTGGTCTGCTAAAAGGCACTTGAAAATTAACAGACTTACTCTGGCAGGATCACCAGAAGTAAAGCTAAAGGTGGGGGGAGGCTAAAAAATGAAAATGCAGCCACTACATCTAAGGGTTGTTAAACTGCAAAATAAAACTTTTTTTTTTTTTGTTTTGGAAGGGGGGTTACTGTTCAGCTTTAAAAAAGTGTTAATTACTGGAAGGCCATTTTTGGTAGCACTGAAGCCTCAGCACTGGCTCAGATACTCTCATATTTGTTGACGTTCCCATTCTGTCTAGTTGGTGGGACGCTCCTTAATTGTCAAGAATTGTTATTGCGATTTTTTCCCCGTTGCGATCTTGACAAAAGTGTTTCACAATTCTTTCTATGCAAAGAATTCTCTCTGCTCTTCTGAAGCCACAGCCCTCAAAAGAAAGGAAGAAAAAAAATCCGGGCAGTCTGCCAAGAATCACAACATTCTTTATCAGTGGGACATAAGTATAAACATTGTAACAATTTTTCAATGGAATAGTCTTCTGTGTAAATGAAGAAAGTTTAACCACTTAAACACTAAATGTTTTTCTGACATTTGTTGGTTTCAAGTTAAATTTTTTTTTTTGTGCTAGAAAATTACTTAGAACCCCAAACATTATATATATATTTTTAGTAGAGACCCTAGAGCAGGGGTCTCAAACTGGTGGCCCTCCAGCTGTTGCAAAACTACAAGTCCCATGAGGCATTGCAAGGCTGACAGTTACAAGCATGGCTCTTACAGGCAGAGGCATGATGGGACTTGTAGTTTCGCAACAGCTGGAGAGCCACCAGTTTGAGACCCCTGCCCTAGAGAATAAAATGGTGGTTGTTGCAATATTTTACGTCACACTGTATTTGCGCAGCGGTCTTTCAAATGCAATTTTTTTTGGAAAAAATTACTTTAATGAATTAAAAAAACAAAAAAAAAACAAACAACCAGTAAAGTTAGCCCAATTTTTTTTTTTGTATAATGTGAAGGATTTTACGTCGCGAGAATCGTGATCTTTTTATTCTAAGCAAAAAAATTGCAATTATCATTTTGGCCAGAATCGTGCAACTCTAACACTCCTGCAATGGAGAGCCCTGGGCAGTTGGTTTTTGGTATGGCGATGTGGATTAGAAAGTACCAAAAGAATTTTACTATCGTTATACCTGTACCCTTTATTATTGGCTTATGGGGTTTTTCTTGTCTTTCAGTGCTTTCAAATCCCAGTAAGAAGTGGAAGGTTCTGCAAGCTTCTGTACAGAATGGATTTTATGGACGGGACCTGACGATAAAAAGAGGCAAGGAGATCCTGTGTGACATTAAAGCAGCTTCTTCACCCAATAATACCACCTGTAAGGACAACCAGTCTCTGGTCTTCCTCCAGTCAAACAACTCCCTGAGCCTCATCACAGAAGCTACTACTAATAACTATTACCCCTTTGAATACAACGGTGAAACGCTAGAACTACATCACAACGGTAAGTTCTCATGGTTAACACAAGAAAGTTTATGGCTTGCAATAAATCTCAACTGAACTTTAAGGGCTCATTCAACTGGCCAGCAGCAGTGGATAGCTTTTTAAAGAGAGGTACAGGAGCAGCTGCCAGACATTCAAAATATGGTACCGCCACCTCATGAATGCCTGTTTTTTTTTGAGTCAAGCAAACAGGTAATTTGTATGTAAAAACAGCGGTGCAGCCTCGACCCCATTCATTTTGACTGCGGTGCAGGTGTTGCAGCCACAGCATGCGCACAACCCTATCCTCCCACTGTTGTAGCTTAAGGGAAGGCAGTGGGGGAGAGGTAAAACCATGGCTCAGCTGCCTAGTTTTACCACTGCCCATGTGAACAAGCAATCCCTAAGGGCCTTTTCACACTGGTGCACTTTTGCTGCGCTAGAAAGCACCTTTCCAGCGTGACAGAAGCATATCTAAAGGATCCCCTTTATATAATATGTGACTTTTCACATATTTACGCTGCAGTCTGAAAAGTCCTGTATGCTGCATCGTTGGTACGCTTTTACAAAGCACACCAAAAATGCACAATCCATTGTAAGTCAATGGAACCACTCCAAAAAATGGGTGCATTTTTAGGTGCGTTTTTGGGGTCACATGACTTTTTTTATTTTTTATTTTTAAGTTTCAAAAGTTTTATTAAACTTTGACATTAATACAGTATATCAAATGTCAATAACAGGATGACATAAAGAAGCAACATCCTTAAAAAAACAAGTTACATGAGCCACATAAGAATAATAAGAAATGGTATTACTTATGAGTTATGCTCTTTAAAAACATCTGAGTACCAGTAGAGTAGGGTAGAGATAAGAGTCTGAGAAACCACATAACCTTTAGAAAAATATAATGTCAAGGCTGGACACGATCGTCTACCCCCCCGGGACCCCACACACCCCACCCCTCTGGGAGCTTACTGTGGTAGTGTGTAGCGTTCCCAGGAGATCCCCGACCCGCCATCCTTTTGAAGCAGGGGCCTACCAACCGGTGGGACTGGGGAAACCCCAGAACCCCCCGATACAGCGAGATGTGTTTGAAGATCTAGCCTGTAGCGTGGTCAGGGCATCCCCTACCCTAGAGATTAAATGGGAGTTGTTCTCAAGGCCTCTGTCACATCTCATGAGCTACTGGCTCACAACAATGAGGTGAGGGACTAGGGTGCCCCATGAAAGAAAGAAAAAGGTGTGAAAGGGGGAAGGACAGGGAACGGATGGATTCAAGGAGGGGGTGCAGATCCCTCAGTGTACTGCGCTACTCCCGGAATTAGGGGAATGTTGCAGTAGATGGCCCAAGGTTCCCATATACCGTAAAATTGATCTACTTTATCATTGAGTTTTGCCACAATTTGTTCTTGGGCCATGATCCAAGAGACTTTTCTCTTAAACCCTAGAAAGGATACACCAGGTTTTTTCCAGGCTTTGGCTACTGTTACTTTGGCTCCTAAGAGGACGAAGTAGACTAGTGCCTGTGAATGTCTGGGAAGAGCTACGATATTGCTATTTAGAAGAGCTACCTGTGGGTTGGGGGAAATCGAGACTTTCGTGATTTTGCTGACTGTACTAAAGACTTTCCGCCAGAATGATCAAATGCGTGGACAGGACCACCAAGTGTGCAACATCGTGCCTTCCAACTCGCATCCCCCGTAACATAGGAGGGAGGCCCCTGGGAAGATAATCGCTAATCTAGCGGGTACATAGTACCATTGCGTCATTACCTTTCACACTGGCCTCAATAAGAGAGACGTTAAGGATTTCCTTATAGGCTCTATTAAATGAGTTATACCATGCCTGTGTGGACCAAGAGATGTCCATCTCTTCCTCCCAGGCTCGAGCGTAGGTTGGTTTGTCTGTGTGTGACATTAGAGCAGAATAAATCAGGGAGATTCCCCCCCTCTGGACCTCTGTGTTTACACACCAGTTTTCATAGGGGGTTATCGAAGGAAGATCCTTTTTGTGGGACCAAATCGAATTAAGGAAATGTGAGATTTGGGAGAATCTGAATACCTCGGACTCTGGCAAATCTAGCTTTTTCCTGCAATAAGAAAACTTAATCGGACCATTAGGGGAGAGGAAGTGACCGATTCTATATAAGCCTTTGTCTGTCCACCATTGGAAATCTTTGATGGCTAAACCAGGTGAAAAGTCTGCATTGTGAAATAAATGGGCTAATGGTTTCATTGGTGAGGTCAGGTTATGGTGAGAGAGGAGTCTAGAGCACAGGGCCATAGAATGGGAGAGGGTAGGAGACATAATGGCAGGCCTGCGTTTCGGACTACACAAGAGGAGATAGTCAATGGTATTCCTCGGAATGGCGCATCTCGCCATCGAAAGCCATTCAGGCTTCTGTCTTTTTGAAAAGACCACCGATATTTGGGACAATTGAGCTGCCCGGTAATATTCCCACAGGTCGGGCAATCCTAATCCCCCTTGAGATTTCAGCCCATAAAGAGTCTTAGAAGGACATCTGTATCCCTTACGCCCCCACACAAATCGGGTGATCTCCGATTGAAATTTGCTAAGGACTTGTTTCCTTATCGGGATTGGTAGGGAACGGAATAAATACAATACCCGGGGGAGCAGGGTCATTTTCACAGCATTAACCCTACCCAACCAGGATAGACCACATCTTGACCACCTCTCCAAGTCGCTCTTACATCTTTGAAATATAGGCGGGAAGTTGGCTTTGAAGAGACTATCTATTTCTGGGGTAATTTTAATGCCTAGATAGGGGATTTCGGAGCTGGCCCAAGTAAATTCAAAGTTGTTAGAGATTTGCGTTAGTAGGTCTGGAGGGACTGTTATATTTAACACTATTGATTTAGACATGTTTACCTGTAGGCCTGACACTACACTAAAATTGCGTAAAATTTTGTAAATAGTCGGAGTAGACGTTAGGGGGGAAGTCACATATAAGAGGAGATCATCTGCATAGAGTGCACATTTGTGCTCCTGTCCTCCGCACCGTACTCCCTTAACGTCTGGGTTAGTTCTAAATGCTACAGCCAATGTTTCAATCGCAATCGCGAAGAGGAGAGGGAAGAGAGGGCATCCCTGTCTGGTACCCCTCCCTATCCTGAATGGTTCTGAGTATCTGCCCATGAGACGAACCTGGGCTGAAGGGGATGAGTAAAGGGCTTTAATCAGATTCAGGAAGTGCGGGCCGAAGTCCCATTTCTGTAATATCATAGTAAGGTAGGACCAGTCTACTGAATCAAAGGCCTTGTGTAAATCTATGGAAAGGAGGAATCCTGTTTGGGGGTAGCTCCCGTCCCACCTTGATTTGAGTATAGAAACAACGTCTATGGTTTTGCGAATCTGGTCTGGACCCTGTCTCCCAGGGATGAAGCCCACCTGATCTCTGTGGATATAGTCTGCAATAAAGCTTGCTACTCTATTGGCCATAATCTTTGGCATTATTTTAATATCATTGTTTATAAGTGAAATAGGTCTATAATTACCTAACTCGCTGGGGTCTTTATCCGGTTTTGGAATAACTGAGATGTAAGCAGAATTGAGATCAGAACCCAGGAGGGCTCCATCCCTGAGGGAGTTGAAAAACTTGGCCATATGAGGAGCCAAGCATGGACCAAATTTCTTGTAATAGCCTGTAGAAAAGCCATCCGGACCAGGGAGCGAGCCATTTTTCAGGGAATTAATGGTGTCTGGTATCTCTGTGGTAGAAAAGGGGTTCTCCAGGAGCTCCCTATGGTCTTTCGTTAGGGAGGGTAACGAGATATTATCGAGGAACTGGTCAGTTATCTGATTGGGGGGGGTTTAGGATTGTATAGTTTCGAATAGAAAAGGGAGAATTCTTCCATTATCTTTGTTGGGTTCTGGGTTAAGTCCCCGGAAGAGGTCTTAATTTTGGGAAATGCAAAGGAACGTTGTTTAGGACGGAGCTTTGCAGCCAGTCTGGATCCCATCCTGTCAGTTTGGGAATAAAATTTAGCCCCAGTCCACCTTAAGTATTTTTCAGCTGCTGTCGTCAGGGCAAGGTTAAGGAGAGCTCTAGCTCTGTCAAGGTCTCTCAGCGTCTCGTGAGTGGGGTGTGTCTTGTGTGTCTGAGCTAACGTGCGGTATTCCGCCGTTAGTTTCCGTATGTCCGCTTTATGTTCAGCTTTGAGTTTCGAGGTTATCTGAATGATATGTCCCCTGATAACTGATTTGTGGGCTGCCCATACCGTTAAGGGGATACAACGCTCGTTTGATTTAATCGGAAATATTCTTTAATGGCTGATTCCAGAACTGAGCACTGAATCGTATTGTTTAGAAGGGATTCCTGTAGGCGCCAACGGATCGTCATAGTGACCATCGAGTGGTCAGATAGCGACGAGTCTATAATTTTAGAGCTTAAGATAAGTGGGATGGTATGTGACCTGGTGTATTTTTTATTTTTAAAGATGCTGATTGTTAAAATGCCGGAACCCACCAGCGTCCTGAGCGACCGCACTGAGTATATAAAAAGCCAAGTACATATAAGGGTTCGGTATGGATTTTGGGGGGGCCCCACGCCGTTTTTTTTTTTTTGATGTGGGGGTACCCTCCGAATCCATACTAGACCCGAAGGGCCTGGTAAGGACCTGGGGGGGAAACCCCACACTGGTTTTTTTTCGCAAATTTTTTTTACGGCAACTTTTATTTCTTTAATTCAGCTTTCAGCAGGGAAGCCCGCTGACAGCTGATGACTCATCGGTTGTTAAGGACACAGCAGCCAGCTTCCCAGCACCCTGCTTAGCAACCAGCTATATACAGTGTTAAAATAAGAACCGCAAAACACATCAAAAATCGCATAAAAAATGCACCACTTGCATTTCTGGCGCACCTCCATTGAAGTCTTTTACATGCAAAATGCAAACTGCAGTGGAAAAAATAAAAAGTCCCTGACCCTTTCCAAAAAATGCAACGCTGCAAAACGCACAGATGTGAATTAGTACCATAGGAAACCATGTTACATGGACTGTAGTGCTTTTATGCAAACTGCAAAACGCACTAAAAAATGCATAGGTGTGAACCTAGGATAAGTGTGCACACCCTTAAACTAATATTTTGTTGAAGCACTATTTAATTTTATTACAGCACTCAGTCTTTTTGGGTATGAGTCTATCTGCATGGCACATCCTGACTTGGCAATATTTGCCCACTCTTCTTTGCAAGAACCCTCCAAATTGGTCAGATTGCGAGGACATCTCCTCTTCAGCCCACAGCCCTCTTCAGATCACCCCACAGATTTTCTATGGGATTCAGGTCTGGGCTCTGGTTGGGCCATTCCATAACTTGAATCTTCTTCTGGTAAAGCCATTCCTTTGTTGATTTGGATGTATGCTTTGGGCCGTTGTCCTGCTGAAAGATGAAGTTCCTCTTTATGTTCAGCTTTCTAGCAAAAGCCTGAAGGTTTTATGCCAATATTGACTGGTATTTGGAACTGTTCATAATTCCCTCTACGTTGACTAAGGCCCCTGTTCCAGCTAAAGAAAAACAGCCCCAAAGCATGATGCTGCCACCACCATGCTTCACAGTGGGTATGCTGATCTTTTGGTGATGTGCAATGTTGTTTTTGCACCAAACATATCTTTTGGAATTATGGCCAAATAGTTCAACCTTGGTTTCATCAGACCATAACACATTTTCCCACATGCTTTTGGGAGACTTCAGATGTGTTTTTGCAAAATTTAGCCAGTCTTGGATGTTTTTCTTGGTAAGAAAAGGCCTCTGTCTTGCCACTCTACCCCATAGCTCAGACATTTGAAGAATACGGGAGATTGATGTCACATGCACCACACAGCCAGTACTTTCCAGATATTCCTGCAGCTCCTTTAATGTTGCTGTAGGCCTCTTGGCCACCACCCTGACCAGTTTTCTTCTCGTCTTTTCATCAATTTTGGAGGGACGTCCAGTTCTTGTCTCTGTTGGGCCATATTTTCTCCACTTGATGATGACTGTCTTCACTGTGTTCCATGTTATATTTAATGCCGTGAAAATTCCTTTTGTACCCTTCTCCTGACTGATACCTTTTAACAATGAGATCCCTCTGATGCTTTGGAAGCTCTCCGTGGACCATGGCTTTTGCTGTAGGATGCAACTAAGAAAATGTCAGGAAAGATCTACTAGAACAGCTGAACCTTTATTTGGGGTTAATCAGAGGCACTTTGAGTTTTTGATTTGAACTTGACTTAGAACGCTGGCGATGTGCGGCTGACGTGCGGCTGACGTCAGCACGGGGGAGGAGCCCTGCGCCGGCTCCAGGAAGCGAAGAGATGGGATGCGGACGGGCTGCGGCGGGGTCTCGTGGAGTGAGAGACCACGAGCGGCCGGTCTAGGTCTGCGTGCCCGGTCATCCCGCCTGCCCTGCTCCCCCCTACCTTCTTAAGCGGATGCTGCACCCCCGAAGTGATCGTCCATCCCGGTTTTACAGCCCCGGAGGCGGCCCGCCGCTCCTACTCGCTGAAGTGCCCCTTACACAGCTGCACACTACTGAAAGGACATTCCCTCCTACGGACCTGACCAAGGAGAAGTAGCAGCTCCCTGGACGAGACATCCAGGTAGGAGACGCCTCACAGAGGCTTACCATCAACATGTGCATCTAATGACTCTGTAGTCTGGCCATATCTAAGACTTGTCTACTGTTGGAATAACTTGTGGCCACTAGAGGGGGTCTGGAGACCGGACTGGCTCAGGGGGCTTGAGGTATCTGGTTAGACTTTTTTTCTTGGTAAAAGGGTCTGATGTGTGAGCGGACCTGGCGTCTCCCCTCCCTTTAGGCTTAATCAATCTGAGCGGACCCCCCCTGCTGGAAGCAATAACATCTGCCCTCCCTGCCCTCATTGCACCCCTCCGGTGGAAGTAAATGTATTGACACCGACAGTAGTCGGATAAAAGGGGTCAAGCTCCCTAACCCTGGGCACTTTATACAGGCTATCGTCGGATTCCACATGTAGTGCTGATTTCAGCAACACTCCCCATTGATGCTGGGTCTAAAAGGCGGTATAAAGAAGGCCTTCTACTATTGCAGGCACATAAGGGCATAATCAACCCCCCTGGGTTTGTAGGGGGGCATGGTGTAACTTACTGAAAAACAAAGAAAGGTGGCTCTGAGAGTCGGTGTACAGTTATACTCAAAAAGAAAACTTAGGAAAACATGAAAGGCCGGTCATTGAGACAAGCAGAAGCCAATAACCCAAGAGAAAGCCTTAATACCAGCTCTATTCAAAAATACTTAAAAGAAGCAGGCGTAAAGAGCCCGGGAACGGAGGGGAAACATCTAGGCACTAAGAAAAAGGACCAACAGAAACAAAAGGGGGGACAGGGAGATAGGCCCCATGAGGAGCGGGACTCGGAGGGGTCACCAGCCTATACTGCAACAGAAGAACAGAGAATCATGGCCCAAGTACCAAGCAAAACAGATATTAGCGAAATGTTTACCAAACTGGAGAGGAAACTGGAGAGCATTATAAAAGAAGAGATTTCAAACGTCCGCTCTGATATGGGGCATCTTCTCCGCCGGGTTGAAGAGGCGGAGGAGGCCTCCAGTAAACAAGCTAAAGACTTAGCAGACCTAAAAAAACGAGTCGAGAAGGTGCAGAGTGAAAATCGCGCTTTGGCTTTTAGACTCGAGGAACAGGAGAACCAGAGCCGCCGTCAAAACTTACGCATTCGATCAATCCCGGAACAACAGAACGAGGACCTGGGCGAGAAGATGAGGAAAATTTTCAATCCCTTACTGGGCAGGCGGGAAGACGAGGTGCTGAGTATCGATAGGGTCCATAGAATAAGGAAGCCCCCCCACATTAAACAAGACATCCCAAGAGACGTCATAATTAAATTTCATCAATATGAGGACAAAGAAAAAATCTGGAAAAAATTAAAAGGGGCGCCACCTCTCAAATTTGAAAACAAGGACTTGCAAATCTTCATCGACCTCTCAGCAGGGACTTTAGAGAGGAGAAGACAGATGAGACCAGTCCTCGATTTACTCAGGAAGGCCAATTTAAAGTACAGCTGGGGGTTTCCAACATCCCTGATAGTCTTCAAAGAGGGAAGATCCTTCAGAATGAGATACATGGAAGAAATGCAGGACTTTTGTAGCAATCTGGGTATCTCGGTCCCGGTTTCGGAATAGACGCTGGGGATTGGGCGGGGGGGTGGGGGTGATGGAGGGGAGGGAGGTGGGGGGGTTTCCCCCCTTTCCCCCCTTTTTTTTTTTTTTTTTTTTCTTTCCCTCTCCCCCCCCTCTCCCTCCCTTCTTCCCCCCCTCCCCTGCTCCGCCGCCCTTCTCTCCACATAGGAGGGGTGGCCGACCCCGGGACATGAGGGCTTGGGGTACATGGACTCAAGTTTTTAACAATCGATATGTACTTGGTAGGAAAAGGGAGGCAATAGGATCCCTCCTATAGAGAGCAATTTGTATTGTATTTAGGGTGGGGGATGGCGGGGCGGTGGGGGGTGTACTTGGGGGTGGGGTATCTTGAGTCTATCCCACTGAATGGGTCCTGGAAGCCGGTGCGGGAGCCCAGCCCCTGCGGAAGAGGCACCGCCGTGTGGTATGTGTGTGCTTCCATACGGGCGGGCTACAGGCGCAGTGGGCGCCATAGGGGGGAGGGAGGGGGGCGGGAGTCAGGGGGTGGGGGGCGGTGGGGAGGTTGGGTGGGGGGAGTGGCTGGGTGGAGGGAGGGGGGGAGGGAGGAGGGCGGTGGGGGGGGATGTAGGGTGTTCGGTGGGGGGGGGAGAGGAGAAGGGAAGACAGAGGCGGGTTGTGTTCAAGGGGAGCAGAGTACAGAGGTTAGAATAACTACCTTGTAAGAGATGCCCGATATTAAATTGATTTCCTATAATGTAAAAGGGTTGAACTCTCCCAGGAAGAGGCATAAAATTTTGAGGGAACTGGATCATCTGGGAGGTGATGTGGTTTTCCTGCAGGAGACACACCTGACCCTCAATACTAGGGTCAGGTTGTTCTCCCCCAGGTTTCCACAATGGCACTATGGGGATTCCCCCGACAAGGGGTCTAAAGGGGTAGCTATTGGGCTGTCCAAAGTAGTGAACTTTCTGGTACGGGATCGATTAATAGACCCTGAAGGTCGTTTTTTATTTTTGAAAGGTTCCATCGGCTCTAGAAAGATCACGCTGGCCAACGTATACTGCCCGAACAGGAGCCCCACTGTCTTCCTGGGACAGATGTTAGAGAAATTGATGGAATTCGGAGAAGGAGAGATGGTCCTGGCCGGGGACATGAACTTTTGTCTAGACCCGGCCTGGGACGGTACGTCCCGTGCCCAGGGGATTAAGAAGGTGTCACTAAGAGCAATTAAGCGGAAACTATTCCACTGTCAATTAATAGACGTGTGGAGAATACAACATGTTAAAGAGAGGGACTACACCTTCCACTCCCCTGTGCACGGGACCTACTCCAGGCTGGACTATATTTTTGTTGATCATAGCTTGTTAGAAGGGGTGGTAGATACTAGTATTGAAACAACAACTCTTTCTGATCATTCACCTGTCACGCTAAGGCTGAAGCTCCCAGAGATAGGGAGACGTCCCTTCTCGTGGAAGCTGAATGAAAGCCTACTTAAGGACCCGGAAGTAATAGACCGGATCCAGAGTGAGTTAAATCAGTTTTTTACACTGAACGACACGGGCGAGGTTTCCCCTTCTATCCTCTGGGAGGCGCATAAAGCCTACATACGGGGGATTTTTATATCTATAGGAGCAGGCCAAAAAAAAAAAAGGAAGGAAAAAAGGGAAAAACTGATAGCGGACCTGTTCCAACTAGAACAATTACACAAGAGGTCTAGGGGACAGGATGCGGACTGCTACCGGGCGATGGTTGCTGGGAGAGAGGAGCTGAGGGACATGATGGAGCAGGAGGCAAAGAGTGCCATAAATTTAATGGCCAAGGAGAGGTATCTTTGGGCCAACAAGTCTAGCAAATACCTGGCGAGGCAAATCAGGAAAAAAAGAGGGCGGAATTACATAGAGAAAATAAAGGGGGCAGGTGGTAAAGAGCTTGTATCAAGTGAAGATATGGCTAATGAGTTTAGAAAATTCTATGCCGACCTATATACAATTAGACACGAGGAAGGGGAGGTCAGCGCACGGACAGTAAGGAGAAGAGAATTCCTAAAAGAGGCAGGCCTAGGAGTTTTGTCTGGTGAAGATAGAGATCTCCTGGACAACCCCATAGAGGAAGGGGAAATTCTAGCAGCATTAAAAGATACCCCGAAGGGTAAAAGTCCGGGCCCGGATGGCTTCTCCTCCAACTATTTATTAAAAATGAAACACATTCTGGTCCCCAAGCTCTGCAAATATTGGAACGAACTGGGCACCAGAGCCGAGATGGAGCGAGAGGCCCTGCGTGCCACGATAACTTTAATATTAAAAGATGGGAAGGATACCAAGCAGTGCTCGAGCTACCGGCCTATTTCTCTACTCAACATGGACGTAAAACTATATGCTAAGGTCCTGGCTAACAGACTAAAGCGACTCATGGCGGACCTAGTACACCCGGACCAGTCCGGTTTTGTCCCGGGGAGACAGTGTAGAGACAATGGGGTTCGGGCGGTGCTGCTGTCGGAGTTCTGTAGACATAGGGGACCCCCGGCTCTATTCCTGTCGATGGACGCCGAAAAGGCTTTCGACAGGGTAGACTGGGGGTTCCTGATGGATACATTAGAGGAAATGGGTATTGGGCCCAGGTTTATTTCCTGGGTTAAGGTCTTATACAGCAGACCAACGGCAGTTGTAAGGGTAAACGGGGCAGTATCCAAAACTTTTGAAATGAAAAACGGAACCAGGCAGGGGTGCCCTCTCTCCCCTCTCCTGTTCGTTCTGTCCCTGGAGCCCCTCCTAGCTACCAGCCGGAGCAGTCCCGATTGCAAGGGGGTCCGGGTGGGACCAGAGGAGCACAAACTGGCAGCATTTGCCGATGATATACTCTTTTTTGTCTCAGCTCCCAGAGTAACCCTCCCCAACATTTGGCGAATCCTAAGGCGATACGGAGAAGCCTCCAATTTTAAAATCAACCCCGGCAAATCTGAAATCCTAAACATTAGTCTCACGAAGCAGGAGGAAGCTCATCTGACCTCCGTGTTTCCTTTCCCCTGGAGAAGGGAGATTAATTATTTAGGTATTAAGCTAGCCAACTCTATTAAAAAGTTGTTCCAAAGTAATTACATCCCACTACTAGATGAAATCAGGCATGAGGCTGGGAGATTGAGGTCGAGACCACTCTCCTGGTTTGGTCGCGTGAATGCGGTTAAAATGACGATCACCCCAAAAATTCTATATAAATTTCAGCTGCTTCCGATCCCTCTACCAAGGTACTTTCTGGGGGCTCTAAGGAAATTAATCACCCAGGCTGTCTGGGGTGGCAACAAACCTCGTATTTCTTATGCAACACTGAGTAGAGGTAAAAAAAAAGGTGGAATAGCGGCACCAGATTTCAATAGGTACTATATTGCTGTAGTGCTTTCACGGGTTATAGAATGGAGTAAGAAAGAGACTGATAAGCGGTGGGTGAATATTGAATATTTCTTAAGTAATAATAATTTGGCACATTCACTATGGAACCCCCCAAAATTTAGGACATTTAGCACTGATATTTCTTTATTAACACAAAACACTTTTAAATTATGGGACAGAATTCATATCCAGCACAAATGGTCGCACAATTCACCTCTAATATATATGAAGAATAATGTATTTTTTGAACCAGGAATGAGTACAGTGGGGGGGGGAGTGGTTAAAAGATGACACTCTTCAATTGAAAAATTTTATTAGTAGGGGGGAAATACGCACTTTCACGGAATTGAACCGAGAGGTAGAACATTGGGTGATAGATTGGTGGAGGTATTTACAGCTTTCCCATTTCATAAGCAAATTACCAAAGCCCCTTAGGAGTATAGAAGAGCTCAGACCTCTTGAGAAACTGTGTGTGACGGAGAACCCGGGAGGTGTTATAGGTCAAATCTACAGAGTACTTGGAGAGCCACAGGAGGGTAAGACGCCTCATTATATCATAAGGTGGGAGCAGGAATTGGGGTCACCATGCACTAGTAACACTTTGGGTAAAATCTTGAATCTGGTACATTATGCAGCATTAGATATTAGGAGAACGGAAATTCACTACAAAGTATTATCAAGATGGTATGCCACCCCGGACAGAGTTAGTAAGATGGATGGATCTAAGGGGAACTCCTGCTGGAGGGGTTGCCAGACTAAAGGCACAATGGCCCATATCTGGTGGGAATGCCCTATCATAAAGGTCTTTTGGAAAAAAATTTTATCCCTGTCAAAAGAATTCACGGGGAGGGAAATAGAGGAGGACCCTTGGGTCTGTCTCTTCCACGGTACCCAAGATACAGTAAAGAGTTATAAGACCTCCCTGACCCCGATAATACTAGACTCAGCCAAGAGACAGATTTCACTAAATTGGTTGAACCCTTTAAGTCCGAAAACGCGAGATTGGCTATTCGATCTCAATGAAATCTACAACATAGAAAGCCTGGACCGAGGGGGAGTGGAACCAGATGAGGATCAGGAATGCAGGGGGAAATGGGCAGGCTGGCCTAAATTCAAAAAAACTTGGACCTACTTAAAGGAGATAATATAAAAAGGGCTTAAACCGAATAAATTGATAAGGGAGATATGGCAGGCAAGACTTCGCTCTCCTTTGAATCACACCCCGGAGGGGAGGGAGGTGGGTATGGGGGGTGGGATTGGGCGGGGGGTTAGGGTAAGGGGACGAGGGGCATGTCCGCAAGGCTGTCAGGTTTACTACCTGAATATATTGATGAGTTGCTGTTTTTCTTATTCTCCCTGTGAGGCATGTCACCTCAGAGGAATGTTTTGTATTGGAAAATGATAAATAAAGAATTAAAAAAAAAAAAATCAGAGGCACTTTAAATGATGGCAGGTGTGTACTGACTCCTACTTAACATGAGTTTGAATGTAATTGCTGAATTCTGAACACAGCTACAGTTACAAGCATAGGTGTGCGCAGCCTCTTGCATTAGGGTGTGCACCCCAAAGCTCAAATACATATGCATGTGTATATGTACTGATGGTGTCAGTAGGGCAGTGGACAGTGTAATTTTGTTTATTTTATTTATTTATTTTTTTTTTTTAACACTTTTTTGGGGGATGAAATATCAGTGGTCTAAACAGGGGGGAATATGCACCACACAAGGCGATTAGGGTGTGCCCAGGCACACCTGGCACACCCTGTGTGCACGCCTATGGTTACAAGAGTGTGTGCACACTTATGCAACCACATTACTTTAGTTTTTTTTTTTTTTTACTTTCCCCTCCTAAAAGATTTCAGTTTGAAACAATTCTGAAATGATTCTTGTCTTGTTTTTTTTTTTTTTTACATTGTGTAGACTTGTTATATCCACTGTGTGTGTGTGTGTGTGTGTATATATATATATAATATTTCAGTTAGGGGTGACTTTCACACTTGTATTTATAAAAATTATAGAAAATCATGGAATAATTCTCTTTTTTACTTGTACATCCAAGTGCATTTACTATATCATTGGACTTCACATCCCTTGATTTGTTATATACTTTTATTATTATTATTATTATTATTATTATTATTATTACTACTACATTCCCAATATAAATATAATTATTTTGACTTGTTTTGTTCCAGGGACCTTTGACAGCCAAGAAGAGGCATTGAACTATATTAATCCAATGGTAAAGCAAAATCTAACAAATCCAATACCCAGAGCAGCTGAAAATTTACCGGACTCAAAGCAAAACTTCTACTGGCTACTAATTCTACTACTAATACCATTGGCACTAGCAATTTTTTGGATAAAACAGAGGTAAGTCACAATCTTGGTTTCCTATACAGCAAACCTAACACTAATGCCCTGTACACACGATAGGATTTTCCGATGGAAAATGTGTGATAGGACCTTGTTGTCGGAAATTCCGACCGTGTGTAGGCTCCATCACACATTTTCCATCGGATTTTCCAACACTCAAAGTTTGAGAGCAGGATATAAAATTTTCTGACAACAAAGTCCGTTGTCGGAAATTCCGATCGTGTGTACACAAATCTGACGCACAAAGTGCCACGCATGCTCAGAATAAATAAAGAGATGAAAGCTATTGGCCACTGCCCCGTTTATAGTCCCGACGTACGTGTTTTACGTCACCGCGTTTAGAACGATCGGATTTTCCGACAACTTTGTGTGACCGTGTGAATGCAAGACAAGTTTGAGCCAACATGTGTCAGAAAAAAATCCATGGATTTTGTTGTCGGAATGTCCGATCGTGTGTACAGGGCATAAGTCTGCTATTACTGATCTTGCCCTTTTAAAAATGCTAATTATCTGGCTCTCATGCTCATCCAATACTATCAGGATGACTGAGCCAGAACAAGTAGGCAGATTCACCAGCTGCACCCTCGCCTCGTGTTAGGCTGGATTCACACCTATGCATTCTTATTGCTTTTTGCATTTTGCAGATTTGCTCTACACAACGTGAAACCATGTTAAATGGGCTGTAGTGCAAATCTGCAAAATGCAAAAAGTGCTAAAAATCTATAGGTGTGAATCAAGCCTAAGTGGCTACGAACATATTCTGGCCAGAAAGTCAGGCACCTAGCATTTTCAGAAGCTTTTGAAGTTTTTGGGGTTGATTTACTAAAGGCAACTAGACTGTGCACTCTGCAGGTGCAGTTGCTCCAGAGCTTAGTAAATGAGGTAAAGCTTCACTTTGCAAAGAACACCCAATCACATGCAAAGGAAAATAAAAAGACAGCATGTTTGCTTGCACGTGATTGGATGATGGAAGTCAGCAGAGCTTCTGCTCATTTACTAAGCTCTGGAGCAACTGCTCGTGTAGAGTGCAACTGCACTTTGCAAAGTGCACAGTCAATTTGCCTTTAGTAAATCAACCCCTTTGTGTTCTGAGTGGGAACCCGGGAGGTAAATCTCCCACGGGTGTAGATGTCAGTGGCCAGGGACTCATAAAGTATTACATCTCAGTCCTTTTTTTTTTTTTTTTTTTTTCTGTTTTGGATCCTTTATGACATCTGATGATATATATAATTTTTCCTTGCAGGAACAAGAGTGGTCAATATTATTGCAGAGAAACAGATCCCAACATCGGTAATGGGGAACTTGAGCCATGCAACAGCCAGGACACAAACACAGCTCAGCCAATCATCATTACACAAAATGGGACTCATAGCAATGGCGTATTACTTGGACAAGACATCAGTATGGCTCCCATGGACTCAGACTTCCAAACATCCAACGTTTGACCCTTTTCTGCCTATTTTTTACATTTTTCATGCTAAATTGGAAGTTGTTTACATGAAAATGCACTTAAAATTATATATTTTCTATTATCCTTGAAGTGTTTTTGTCTTACAACATTTGCACTACTGTATATATCCCCATTTTTTTTTTTTTTGGTAAAACCTAAAAGATTTGTTTGCGTTGAGTAAATCAATACCAAACATGTGACAAAAAATTGTGCATGCCTGCTAAACCGTGAAACTTATGGTATCCAAAAATTGTGACAACTTTAACCAGTTCACTTTAAACAAAATTTACGTCCTTATTTTTTTTCCCCCCACAAATAGAGATTTCTTTTGGTGGTATTTGATCGCCTCTGCCGTTTTTATTTTTTTGCGCTATAAACAAAAAAGAACGACAATTTTGAAAAAAAAAATGTATTTTTTACTTTCCTCTATAAAACAAATCCAATAAAAAAAAAAAAAAAAAAAAAAAAAAAAAATTTCTGCATAAATTTAGGCCAACATGTATTCTGCTACATATTTTTGGTGCAAAAAAAAAAAAAAATTCCAATAATCGTATATTGATTGGTTTGCACAAACTTTATAGCGTCTACAAACTATGGGATATTTGTTTTTTGTTTTCTTTTACTAGTAATGGCAGCGATCAAAGACTTATAGTGGAACTGCGATATTTGCGGCGGACAATCAGACACTGACACTTTTTTGAGGACCAGTGACACTAATACAGGGATCATTGCTAAAAAATATGCACTGTCACTGTACTAATGACAGTGGCTGGGAAGGGGTTAACATCAGGGGCGATCAAAGGGTTAAATGTGTGCCTGACCAGTGTTTTACTACTGTGGGGGAGGTGCTTGCACTAGGGGAAGGCGGGGATCGGTGCCCCTGCTTAGCAGAGACACAGGATCCATGTCTTCTTTAGTGACAGACCTCGTCACTAAAGAAGTGCCTGTGTACTGAAGCATCGGCAGATGTCGGCGGACATCGAGTTCACCATACCCGCCAATAAGCTTACACTGTGTCTAATCACAGCAGGAGACGGACGCCGGCGGAGGCACGCACGCGCCCCCCCCCCCCCCAGAAGTGCAGGATCACGTACTAGGTACTTAATTACTTGCCATCCAGCGTATGTATATAAAGATCCTGGAAAACAAGTAGTTATACCAAGACGTTGGCTGCAGTTGTTTCCATGATCCTGGTATTGTTTATTTAAATCCGGTGATTGGCTTTCCTGAAAAAGTGACCCGGGTGGCTTTACAGCCACCCAATCACCCTTTACACTGCTTCAAAGCTTGTTCTCAGGCTCTCCCATTCCACCGGAAAGTCTGGGACCATAGTAAGTAGTCAAGCCGGCTGCCCCACAGTGAAGATGGAGGAACATCGGCTCCCCCATCTCCTCTGTGACTAATGAACCTGGAAGTGACAATGATTTTTTTTTTTTTTTTTTTTTTGAATGAGCTCCCTCCTGCCATCTTCCCATCTAGAAAGATGACCTAGTGACAATTATTTTCATAATTTATTTTTAAATCTAAACTAGTAACCCGTAAAGGTTTTTTTAAAGCATCTCCTATAGATAGTTTTAGGTACTGCAGTTTGTTGCCATTTCACAGGCTTGCACAATTTTAAATCTTGACACGTTCGGTATCTATTTGCTCGACTTAACATCATCTTTTACATTTTATCAAGAATTTGGTATTATATTGCGTTTTTGTGCACTAAAATGCATTTAGGTGTAATTTTTCTTGAAAATGTGCATTTGATCAAAGGGCTGTGCAAATACCATGTGACATGAAAAATTGCAACGGGCACCAATTTATTCTGCAGGGTCTCTGCTTTAAGAAAATATATAATGTTTGGGGGTTCCAAGTAATTTTCTAAAAAAAAAAAAAAATATTTGTTTTAATTTTTTTTTACATTACATTTTATTGGATTTTCAAAAGAAAAGTACAGATAACTGATTAGGCAAAGTATCAATGCAAAAATGTTACAAGGTCAAACTATATAGTGCAAAGTAGCAATATAACAGATTATTTTAACATGTATGTAAGCAATGTGACAATTGCCCCAGACACCATGCAGTTAAAAGGTTTTACAACTCATCAATTTAAAGTGTTAACGTGTTACTAAACCCAGGGGCCTGTAGTCACTATATCTGATCTCCCACGGTACACAGAATAGGGAAATGCAATTATTTTAGTAAATATAAACTGCTAAATACCTTTTCTCATCAGCAGTATATAAAGTGCCTTGCAAAAGTATTCACCCCCTTTGGCTTTTTACCTATTTTGTTACATTACAGCCTTTAGTTCAATGTTTTTTTTTTTTTTAATCTGAATTATATGTGATGGATCAGAACACAATAGTCTAATTTGGTGAAGTAAAATTAGAAAAATATATACGGTACATAAAACTATTTTTCAGAAATAAAAAACTAAAAATAATTGGCATGTGCGTATGTATTCACCCCCTTTGTTATGAAGCCCATAAAAAGCTCTGGTGCCACCAATTACCTTCAGAAGTCACATACTTAGTGAAATGATGTCCACCTGTGTGCAATCTCAGTGTCACATGATCTGTCATTACATATACACACCTTTGTGAAAGGCCCCAGAGGCTGCAACAACCTAAGCAAGAGGCACCACTAACCAAACACTGCCATGAAGACCAAGGAACTCTCCAAACAAGTAAGGGACAATGTTGTTGAGAAGTACAAGTCAGGGTTAGGTTATAAAAAAAATATCCACATCTTTGATGATCCCTAGGAGCACCATCAAATCTATCATAACCAAATGGAAAGAACATGGCACAACACAAACCTGCCAAGAGACTGCCACACACCAAAACTCAGGGACTGGGCAAGGAGGGCAATAATCAGAGAGGCAGAACAGAGACCTAAGGTAACCCTGGAGGAGCTGCAGAGTTCCACAGCAGAGACTGGAGTATCTGTACATAGGACGGCAATAAGCCGTACGCTCCATAGAGTTGGGCTTTATGGCAGAGTGACCAGAAGAAAGCCATTACTTTCAGCAAAAAACAAAATGGCCACATTTTGAGTTTGCGAAAAGGCATGTGGGAGACTCCCAAAACGTATGGAGGAAGGTGCTCTGGTCTGATGAGACTAAAATTGAACTTTTTGGCCCTCAAAGAAAACACTATGTCTGGTGCAAACCCAACACATCACATCACCCAAAGAACACCATCCTCACTGTGAAACATGGTGGTGGCGGCATCATGCTGTGGGGATGTTTTTCAGCAGTCAGGACGGGGAAACTGGTCAGAGTTGAGGGAAGATGGATAGTGCTAAATACAGGGATATTCTTGAGCAAAACCTGTACCACTCTGTGTGTGATTTGAGGCTAGGACGGAGGTTCACCTTCCAGCAGGACAATGACCCCAAACACACTGCTAAAGCAACACTTGAGTGGTTTAAGGGGAAACATGTATATGTGTTGGAATGGCCTAGTCAAAACCCAGACCTCAATCCAATAGAAAATCTGTGGTCAGACTTAAAGATTATATAAGAAAAAACTCAAGCGCTGACGTGGTTATAATTTAAATACTGATAAGATCAAAAATGGTTAATATGAGATGACCAAATAATAAAGCTGCAACTAAAATCAATAATAGGATCAATAAATAGTAAAAATGGTCAGTTGCGCTAATATTATCCTCATATTCCCATATAAGTAAAGGATAAAAATATATATGCTTCTGATACTCTCATAAAATTTCCACAGAAACGGTAGCAGTAAAAATTAAAATGAAATAAAATACACTTCTAATGGTACTTACTGCATAATTAAATAAATAAATTAGACTAATCCCACCATTGTGCATAAATGTGCTCATAAAAGACGCACAGTGATAAACTTTCCTCAAGTGTGCATGTGTTTAAACCAGCTAGAAACTCCTTATAATAAATAAATTCATTCAATAAATTAAGTACAGACTAATTAAATATAACAAAAAACTAATTGCATATATCGTGCTTTCATAAAGTTTCTACACAAATAAATAATAATGTGAGAATCCTTCCTTAATCCTAAAAATCCTTCCTGTGGGGTTTAAACAGTTTTTTTCATGTGTTGTGTAATCACACAGATCAGTGTCAATTAGCTCGTGACAAAGTTGAAACAAAAAAATAAGAAAGTGTCAAAAAAAGATGTTACTTTTTACTGCTTACACTTCTTCTTCAGTGTTATTCACTGCTCCACTCACATTCCGGATGTGGAGAAAGATAAAAGTATCCATTGCGCAGAGGTTTAAAAATTCATTTGATACTATAATGAAAATAGAGTTTTTATATATATTTTAGATATATATTTTTGAAATAAATGTAAAATCAATCTGGAAGTAAATTTTTAAATAATTAATTTGTTTGGGAAGAGATAATAGTTAAAGTTTTATATATTTCAAATATGGATATGATATGTGATCTGATTAGTATTGAGACTTTATTAGATATCTCAGTAAAAGGTGAAGTTCCATGTGATAGGCAGTAGGGGGAGTAGTATACGTTATAATGAATGAATATAAATCTTTTAAATGTTAATATGCATTGTTTTAATTAGTAAGTCACTTTTTAAATTAGTTTTTATCTTTATCTTTTATCTTTCTCCACATGTCCGGAATATGAGTGGAGCAGTGAATAACACTGAAGAAGAAGTGTAAGCAGTAAAAAGTAACATCTTTTTTTGACACTTTCTTATTTTTTTGTTTCAACATTGTCACGAGCTAATTGACACTGATCTGTGTGATTACACAACACATGAAAAAAACTGTTTAAACCCCACAGGAAGGATTTTTAGGATTAAGGAAGGATTCTCACATTATTATTTATTTGTGTAGAAACTTTATGAAAGCACGATATATGCAATTCGTTTTTTGTTATATTTAATTAGTCTGTACTTAATTTATTGAATTAATTTATTTATTATAAGGAGTTTCTAGCTGGTTTAAACACATGCACATTTGAGGAAAGTTTATCACTGTGCGTCTTTTATGAGCACATTTGGTGGGATTAGTCTAATTTATTTATTTAATTATGCAGTAAGTACCATTAGAAGTGTATTTTATTTCATTTTAATTTTTACTGCTACCGTTTCTGTGGAAATTTTATGAGAGTATCAGAAGCATATATATTTTTATCCTTTACTTATATGGGAATATGAGGATAATATTAGCGCAACTGACCATTTTTACTATTTACAGACTTAAAGATTGCTGTTCACAAGCGCAAACCATCCAACTTGAAGGAGCTGGAGCAGTTTTGCAAGGAGGAATGAGCAAAAATCCCAGTGGTAAGATGTGGCACCTCATAGAGACTTATCCAAAGCGACTCGGAGCTGTAATAGCCGCAAAAGGTGTCTCTACAAAGTATTGACTTTAGGGGGGTGAATAGTTATGCACATTGACATTTTATATTTTGTCCTATTTGTTGTTTGCTTCACAATAATAAAAAAAAAAAAAAAAACATCTTCAAAATTGTGGGCATCTTCTGTAAATTAAATGATGCAAATCCTCAAACAATCCATGTTAATTCCAGGTTGTGAGGCAACAAAACCACAAAAAATGCCAAGGGGGGTGAATACTTTTGCAAGGCACTGTAGATGCCCTTTGCCCCCTGGTGAACAGGATAAAGAAAATGTGTTTAAAGTGAGACTTCTTCTTTGTCTGTAAAACTCCTGAAATTCTATTGCTTGTTATCATAATTATTTGTTTTCCTGGAAAACCTGTTTTGTGTAGAATAATTTATAGTATAAAACGGTTTGTTTAGATACTGTAGTAATGTAAAAGATATATTTATTTATGGGACTTCGAGTCTTATGGTGGCCATATACGCTTTGATTTTATTATCCAACGATTGATCAAAGCGATCCAATCGGCAAACAATCAAATAAAGGTTGGACTTGATGGACTTGTGTCTTTTTTTAACCTCACCTACTATATGTAACTATGTATATAGCCATATATAATAATACCCCACTCCACGCTCCCCCTAAAATAGCAGTAACCCCAAATTAGTAATAAATAAATTAATAAAATACCCCCCCCCAATAAGCTGCTGTATAAAAATACAAATAAACAAATAAAAAATAATCACTTTGATCATATCTGATCTAAAACAAGTCTAAATCGATCAGAAGGGAAGATATGGCTATTCGATAAAATTAAAAAAACAGAAGCATAAAAAACAAATTTATACTTCTTAATACAGAGCTCTGTGTATAACTTCCAATGTTTAGCGAAAACAATGTAACAAGCAAATCCTAACAAAATAATACAATGCAACAATGTAAAGAAATACACAACAACAAATCTTCAAAACAAAGTTGACATTATTATATTGGGTGCATTGATATTTAACCACCTGACATCCGGCCGTAGCCGAATGACGGCTTCAGCGCGGATGTCAATTCCCGGGAGGCCGTCATATGACGGCCTACCCTTTCCTCGCTCCCCGTGCGCGCTCACGATCCCTTGGACACAGCCAATCACAGATCGCTGTAAACGGCCAATCACAGCGGCCGTTTACAGCGCGATCGCTGCCTCCAATGAGAGATGATCTGAAATGTAAACAATTGAGATCATCTCTCATTGCCGGCTCTCTCTCCTCACACAGAGACAGCGTGTGAGGAGAGAGAGATCTGTCAGCGATCTGTGAGTGATTACTGTGTGATTTACTGTGCCTACAGTGCCCACAGTGCCCATCATTACAGTGCCCATCATTACAGTGCCCATCATTACAGTGCCCCATCAGTACAGTGCCAATCGGTGCCCACCTGTGCCAATCCGTGATCAGTGTCCAGCTGCACATCTGCACAGTGACCACCTGTGCCACCTCATCAGTGCCCACCTGTGCCACCTCATTAGTGCCCACCTGTGCCACCTCATCAGTGCCCACCTGTGCCACCTCATCAGTGCCCACCTGTGCCAATCAGTGCCCATCTGTGCTGCCTCAGTGCACATCTGTGCTGCCTCAGTGCACATCTGTGCAATCAGTGCACATCTGTGCCGCCTCATCAGTGCCATCTGTGCTGCTCCATCTGTGCCGTCCCATCTGTGCCGCGCCATCTGTGCCGCCCCATCTGTGCCGCCCCATCTGTGCCTTCCCCTCAGTGCCCAGCTGTGCCACCTCATCAGTGCACATTTGTGCAATCTCAGTGCACATCTGTTCCACCTCATCAGTGCCCACCTGTGCCGCCTCATCAGTGCCCACTTGTGCCGCCTCATCAGTGCCCACCTGTGCCGCCTCATCAGTGCACATCTGCACATCTGTTCCACCTCATTGGTGCACATCTGTTCCACCTCATCAGTGCACATCTGTTCCACCTCATCAGTGCCCCTCTGTGCCACCTCAGTGCCCATCTGTGCTCATCAGTGCCGCCTCATCAGTGCAGGCTTAGCAACCATGGCCAAAAGAAGCTTTTCCGCCGAGGAGGCGTACCAAATACTGTCCCAGGCCGACGAGAGCAATGGGGAGCTCTCTCTTTCGGATTCCCTTTCCGATTCTGAGTCGGACATAAATTATAAGCCAGTCCTCAGTAGTGGAACACTGAGTGACTCAGAGGAGGAAGAGATTCGGCCCGCCAAACGAAGGCGTTCTAGTGGGAAGGCAGTGGCATCTACCAGCACCGCAGTCCCATCCACCAGCACGGCAGTCCCATCCACCAGCACCGCAGTCCCATCCACCAGCACCGCAGTCCCATCCACCAGCACCGCAGTGCCTCGGCAAGAAAGGCCAAGGACCCAAGCCAGCCTTCCCTATGCCCTGCAGAACCCCTTGTGGCTTCCTCCTAATTCAGGAGAAGCCAACATTCCCCCATTCACTGCCCAGCCAGGAGTCCAGGTGAACACGGAGAATTTTTCCCCAATAGATTTTTTTAATTTATTTTTTACCGAGGACATGCTGTCAAGTATTGTGGCCCAGTGCAACCTTTATGCACAGCAATTCATTGCGAATAATCCAACGTCCTACTATGCCCGTCCCTACGAATGGAGAGACCTAACGGTGGAGGAGTTAAAGATTTTTTTAGGGCTCACATTTAACATTGGACTCACAAAAAAAAAAACACTTTGCTGTCCTATTGGTCAACCCACCCCCTCCAACACATGCCAGTATACTTCAAGGTAATGCCCAGAAACAGATACCTCATGATATTGAGGTTTCTTCATTTCAACGACAATACCCAGTGCCCTCCCCAAAATGACCCAAACTATGATAGACTTTTCAAAATTCGGCCACTTTTAAATTATTTTTCTGCACTATTCCCCCTGCTGTTTACCCCGGACAAAAACATATGTGTGGATGAGTCCCTTTTTAAGTTTAGTGGCAGGCTTAAAATAAAGCAATATATTCCCAGTAAAAGGGCCCGCTATGGGGTGAAGGTATACAAATTATGTGACCGAGTCACAGGTTACTTGTATGCCTTCAAAGTGTATGAAGGGAAGGACACCCAGCTGCAACCCCCTAATTGCCCAGACTACTTGGGATCAAGCGGGAAAATTGTTTGGGACCTCACATACCCCCTACTGGAGAAAGGCTACCACCTGTACGTAGATAACTTCTACACATCTCTGCCCCGTTCCACAACCTGCATCGGATGAAGACGCCTGCATGTGGTACCATCAAAAAGAACCGGAAGGGCTTTCCTCAAAGTCTGGTCAATAAAAAATGAAGAAAAGGAGAAACGGCGAGTCCATGAAACAACGAGATTTTAGCAGTGAAGTGGAGAGACAAAAGAGATGTATACATGTTGTCTTCAATCCACGATGATACCTTCATGGAAATCCCCAGAAGAAATGGCCCCATACAGAAACCTAAATGCATCTATGATTACAATTTGTTTATGGGGGGAGTCGACTTGAATGACCAAATGCTGGAACCGTACTTTGCTACAAGACGGACATACCATTGGTATAAGAAAGTCGCAATTTATTTTTTTCATTTGGCCATCTACAATTCTTATGTCATTTATCGTAACTCCACCCAAAACCCCAAACGCTTCCTTGGCTACCAGGAGGAAGTTTTCACTGCCCTTACATTCCCGAACGGCCCCCCAGAAAATATCCGATCTGATGTTCTAAGTCGACTCTCCGAACGCCACTTTCCAGATAAGATCCCTCCCAAACCAACAGGCCAACGACGGTAAAAAAAATGTAAGGTGTGTACCAGAGCTGGATTCAGAAGAGACACATCTTATTATTGTGCACAATGTCCTTCTGAACCAGGCCTCTGCGTAGGTGAATGTTTACCATACTTCACTAAATTATTAGTGAAGTATGGTAAACGTAAGCCTCCGTTCCTGCAATTTACCCTCACACCCCTTATGCCACTGCCTCCTCTGTAACTGACCCTGGCTTGTTATTTGACCACGCTTCTGCCTAACGATTCTGCACATACCTCTGCCTGATCTGGAACTGACCCTGGACTGTTATTCGACCATGCTTCTGCCTAACGATTCTGTACATACATCTGCCTGATCTGGAACTGACCTTGGACTGTTTGACCATGATATTTGCCTGCCTCTTGGACTGATCTTGTAGCCTGATACTGGACTAGTAGGATTCAACACAGGGGTCTCACATATGTGAGGGGCTCCAGAATTGTTTTTCTGGATGAAGAAAACAATTTTTTTTGTTTTCTCAATCCTAGATTAGGGTCTGGAGACTCGGAGGCTTCAAAGAGATTTGGGTGGGAGAAGCCTCTACCCCTGTCCCCATTCTGTCCTGAACGAGGCCCTACTTCTGCCTGTAGGACTTACTGCCGTCATGCCTCTGCCTGTTGCACTGACCACACCACATGGACCTGTCTACTACCAGGACCAATATTTTTGGCACTGCGGACAATATCTCTGCCTGCACCGACCCTGGACTTTATATGGACAGTAACCCTGCCTGCTGCCTGGACAATTGTGTTCGCCGCTGCTGACCAAGTCCCTGGACCAGTGCTATCCTCCTGTGTACAACTGCGCTACTACAACCACAGGTAATCTTTTTTGTTTACGCTTTGCTCAGCATAATGTATTTTGGGGTGTAATACTTGGTATGTGCATGCTATGTGTCCCTGGAACACCTGACGGTGTTCCTCGCATGTTGGATCTCTGTATGTGGCCAGGCTGTGTAGAAGTCTCACACATGTGGTATCGCCATACTCAGGAAGAGTAGCAGAATGTATTTTGGGGTGTCATTTTTGCTATCCAAATGCTATGTGTTGGAAATATCTTATAAACCGACAACTTTGTGTAAAAAAAAGCGTTTTCATTTTTTTTCCACATTTTTCAAAAACTTCTGGAAAAAAATGAACCGTTCAAAAGACTCATTATGCCTCATAGATTATACGTTGGGGTGTTAGCTTTCCAAAATGGGGTCATTTTGTGGGTGTTTCCATTGTCCCGGTGCTCCAGGGCCTTCAAAAGTGTAATAGGTGGTTGAGAAATGTGATGTGTAATTTATGCTCCTAGAACACCTGATGGTGCTTCATGCATGTTGGGCCTCTGTATGTGGCCAGGCAGTGAAAAAGTCCCACACATGTGATATCGTAATACTCAGGAGGAGTAGCAGAATGTATTTTGGGGTGTCATTTTTGCTATCTAAATGCGATGTGTTGGAAATATCTTATAAACGGACAACTTTGTGTAAAAAAAAAATGCGTTTTCATTTTTTTCCACATTTTCCAAAAACTTCTGGAAAAAAATAAACCATTCAAAAGACTCATTATGCCTCATAGATTATACGTTGGAGTGTTAGCTTTCCAAAATGGGGTCATTTTGTGGGTGTTTCCATTGTCCTGGTGCTCCAGAGCCTTCAAAAGTGTAATAGGTGGTTGAGAAATGTGATGTGTAATTTATGCTCCTACAACACCTGATGGTGCTCCATGCATGTTGGGCCTCTGTATGTGGCCAGGCAGTGAAAAAGTCCCACACATGTGGTATCGTAATACTCAGGAGGAGTAGCAGAATGTATTTTGGGGTGTCATTTTTGCTATCTAAATGCTAGGTGTTGGAAATATCTTATAAACGGACAACTTTGTGTAAAAAAAAATGCGTTTTCATTTTTTTCCACATTTTCCAAAAACTTCTGGAAAAAAATAAACCATTCAAAAGACTCATTATGCCTCATAGATTATACGTTGGGGTGTTAGCTTTCCAAAATGGGGTCATTTTGTGGGTGTTTCCATTGTCCCGGTGCTCCAGGGCCTTCAAAAGTGTAATAGGTGGTTGAGAAATGTGATGTGTAATTTATGCTCCTAGAACACCTGATAGTGCTCCACGCATGTTGGGCCTCTGTATGTGGCCAGGCAGTGAAAAAGTCACACACATGTGGTATCGTAATACTCAGGAGGAGTAGCAGAATGTATTTTGGGGTGTAATTTGTGGTATACACATGCCATGTGAGAGAAATAAGCTATTACAATGACAATTTTGTGAGGAAAAAAAAAAATCTCAATTTTGCAAAGAATTGTGGGAAAAAAATACAACTTCAAATAACTCACCATGCCTCTAACTAAATACATTGAAATGTCTACTTTCCAAAAAGGGGTTATTTGGGGGGCATTTGTAGTTTCCTGGCTTGTTAGGGTCTCAGGAAATGAGATAGGCCTCAGTACATCAGATGTGATAATTTTTTTATGATTTGCACCATAGGTTGTAGACTCTAAAACTTTCACACAGACCAAATAATTTCAACAAATTTTTGATTATTTTTACCAAAGATATGTAGCAGTATAAATTGTGGCCAAAATTTATGAAGAAAAATTACGAATTTGCAAAATTTTATCACAGAAATTAGGAAAAATGTGTTTTTTTTCAAAATTTTCGGTCTTTTTTCATTTATAGCGCAAAAAATAAAAAACCCAGAAGTGATCAAATACCACCAAAATAAAGCTCTATTTGTATGAAAAAAAGGACAAAAAAAATCATTTGGGTACAGTGTTGCATGACTGAGTAATTGTCATTCAAAGTTTGAGAGCACTGAAAGCTGAAAATTGGTCTGGATAGGAGGGGGGTTTAAGTGCCTAGTAAGCAAGTGGTTAAAGCAGATCCCCCTCCCCCCCAGCAAAAAAATTAAAGTCAGCAGCTACTGACTGTACATACTGTAACTGCTGACTTTAAATTTTAGGGCACCTCCCTGTTCTGGAATCCTGCAATGTTGGCACCCCAACCAATGTTTCCATCGGCTCTCGGGTGCTTCTGCCGCCATTCGTAGTAAGGGAACCCAGCAGTGAAGCCTTTCGGCTACACAGCCGGTTCCCTACTGCACATGCGCAGAGCGCGCTGTGCTTTCTGAATGGCCCGGCGGCAAGGGAAGGAGTGATCTGGCTGCGGCGAAATCTCTTGGAAGTGGGGATGGGGTACCTGTCAAACAGGTGCCCGCTCCCCCCCGAAAGGTGCCAAATGTGGTATCGGAGGGGGCGAGGAGGAGGCTGATAAGCGGAGCTTCCACTTTTGGGTGGAACTCCTCCTTTAAGGAGATTTATTGGACTTTAGTTTTGGCTTCATCTGCTATTGTGTATTTCTTTAACCGCTTCAGCTCCAAAAGATTCCCCCCCTTCATGACCAGGCCATTTTTTTGCTATTTGGCACTGCGCTACTTTTACTGACAAATTGCACGTTCATGAAAAACTGTACACAAATAAAATTTACGGTATATAATTTTTTTCACACAAATAGAGCTTTCTTTTGGTGGCATTTGATCACCACTGGGGTTTTTCTTTTTTTTGTTTTTTTTTTTGCGATATAAATGAAAAAAGACTGAAAATTAAAAAAAATATATTTTTTTTAACTTTCTGCTATAAAACATATCAAATAATTTTTTTTAAAAATCTAATTTCTTCAAAACATTTTGACCAAAATGTATTTTGCTATATGTTTTAGATTTTAAAAAATCCCAATAAGTATATATTGATTGGTTTGCGTGAAAGTTATAGCGTCTACAAACTATGAGATATATACTGGAATCTTTTTTTTTTCCTATACTAATGCAGCGTTTAACAACTTATAATGGGACTGATTGTGTGGCGAGCAATCTGACACTTACTGATGCTGGGGGGGAACTGACTAAATGCCACTGACATCACCAGTGACATTGGGGGTCATTTACTATAGCGCCGCGGCGCTAATTTGCGCAAATTGCCGCGAATTAGCGCTAATTCGCGGCAATTTAAAACGGTATTCACTATAGTGCTGGTGAGAAAATACTCCCAAAATCAAAAATCAAATTTACTATAGTTCCCTGAAACCAAATAGTGCCCAAACCCTTACTCTGCTAAAACCTGGAGAATTGCACATGGAAATAATATTTAGAGCATGATATAATTGCCTAAATGGTACTGAAATATGCGGTATATTATTTAAAGATAATCTGCTTTTAAACTGTGTGAAAAGGTGTTTTCTACACCAAAATATCTTTAAAAGTCTGAAAAGTGAAAAATTCCCCGTTTTGGACAACTAGGTGCCAACACAACTGAGCATGCTCAGACCTGAAAATAACTATCATTTTAACTCAAGTGTCTTTTTTACCCGGAGCTATAGTAAATACCAAAATGAGAGCTAATTAGAAAGCATTTTTTGGAAGTTAAAATCTGCTCTATTTAAGTCCAAATGAAGTATTAGGCCTCTTTTACACGAGGGATCCGTATGTCCATTTTTCATCCTTCCGTTTTCGGATGAAAAACGGACATACATGTATCCCTATGGAGCGTCGGATGTTAGCGGTGACATGTCTAACTTTCACAAAAAAAAACTTTTAATGTTGAGATGAAATGTATCTTTCTCTGAAATAAATTTTCCTTTGCAACATTGTTGCTTCTACTTAAAATATTTTGATTTTAAGAATGCTACAATGTGGAATGTTTTGATGTTTTGCTAAAATATATTTTTCTCTGTCACTTTCACTTGTTACTCTCCATCTCACAACAATCTTTACCCCAAACTCACACAGGAGTCTTTATAATCCACAAACAATACCATTGCTGATGCAAATTTAAAATGAATCACAATTTTTTGTGCTTTTTATTATTTCCAAATATTCATAATTTGAGCTCAAAAAATGTGATATGTGTACCAACATCAGAAAGCAAAATGTCATTCCCAAAAATTTGAGGGTAATGTTCTACTCTCACCCACAAAAAAAAACACCAAATATCACAGAATAAATCAAGAAGAATAACTCTTGAGTAATGTAATTCCATCACTTGTATGTCCAAAGAAATGCAGTATTTATGCGTTTTTATGTGTATTTATGTTTATTTATTTGTTTATGTGTAAAGGCAGGCGTCCCAATACTTTTGACTAAATAGTGTATCTGGAAAAGACCTACAATGGTGGTGGAACCCTCCTATACATAAATACTACATTTAAACATAGTTATAGGACCTGGAAGATGAGACAACTTCTCCACATGAAGTAACATGGTTGGGATTTGAACCCAGGCATACTAAGCAGAAGTTCTAACCTCTAAGCCACAGAGCTGCCACATGTGGTAACCTCCTACACATAAGGAGGTTACCACATGTGGCAGCTCTGTGGCTTAGAGGTTAGAACTTCTGCTTAGTATGCCTGGGTTCAAATCCCAACCATGTTACTTCATGTGGAGAAGTTGTCTCATCTTCCAGGTCCTATAACTATGTTTAAATGTAGTATTTATGTATAGGAGGGTTCCACCACCATTGTAGGTCTTTTCCAGATACACTATTTAGTCAAAAGTATTGGGACGCCTGCCTTTACACACACATGAACTTTAATGGCAGCCCAGTCTTAGTCCGTAGGGTTAAAATTTGATTTGGCTCACCCTTTGCAGCTAGAACAGCTTCTGGGAAGGCTGTCCACAAGGTTTAGTGTGTCTATGGGAATGTTTGATCATTCTTCCAGAAGTTCATTTGTGAGGCCAGGCACTGATGTTGGATGAGAAGGCCTGGCTCGCAGTCTCTACTCTAATTCAGCCAAAGGGTGTTCTATCGGGTTGAGGCCAGGACTCTGTGCAGGCCAGTCAAGTTTCTCCACCCCAAACTTGCTCATCCATGTCTTTATGGACCTTGCTTTGTGCACTGGTGTGCAAACATGTTGGAACAGGAAGGGGCTTTCCCCAAACTGTTCCCACAAAGTTGGGAGCATGAAATTGTCCAAAATGTCATGGTATGCTGATGCCTTAAGAGTTCCCTTAAATGGAACTAAGAGGCAAAGCCCAACCCCTGAAAAACAACCCCACACCATAATCCCCACTCCACCAAATCATTTGGACCAGTGCACAAAGCAAGGTCCATAAAGACATGGATGAGTGATTTTGGGGTGGAGGAACTTGACTGGCCTGCACAGAGTCCTGACCTCAACACAACAGAACACCTTAGGGATGAATTAGAGAGGAGACTGTAGGTCAGGCCTTCTCGTCCAACATCAGTGCTTGACCTCACAAATGCACTTGGAAGAATGGTCAAACATTTCCATAGACACACTCCTAAACCTTGTGGACAAAAAGAGTTGAAGCTGTTATAGCTGCAAAGGGTGGGCCAAATGAGTTTTGAACCCAATACTAATACTGGGATGCCATTACAGTTCATGTGCGTTTAAAGGCAGGCGTCCCAATACTTAGGCCATATATTGTATATTGCTTGTGACACTGAGCATGGCTATGGACTTAGGGCTGGTTCACACCACAGAGATGCAGAGAACATGTGTGGGGCTGCCTGGTGGCTAAGTGGGTAGCAGTTCCATCTAACAGCACCTGGGATGTTGGTTCAATTCCCCAACGTGCTAATCCTTGTGTAGAAGTTTATATGCTCTCCCTGTGTGGGTTTCTCGCCACAATCCAAAGACATGCTGGCACCATATTTGTCTCCTGTCGAAATAGGTTCTAATGTAAGAAAGTAAATTTTGGACTTTAGATTGGAAGCTCATTGCAGCCAGGGACTGATGTTAATGTTTATTAGCACTAATCATGCCCAGGGACTTGGTCATTTCAAATTTTAGGGTTTACACTGCACAGGTACATATGCTTAGAAAACTGTTGCTTTGTTTATGTGGATGCAAATGGACTTCGAACTTTGGCCTGTAGTTGGAGATTTGATGCACATAGCCAAGGACTAACACAGTTGCGAATAGTATTATGTGTTCCTGCTCATCAGGTGCAATCACTTTAGACATACATGAAGAGGTAGATTGAAAGATACTGGTGGGCGTGTACTTCTATTGGGTGTGTCAGTGTGCTAACAATGCAACCTCTCTTATATAAAGGCCTGCAGTAGGGGGGTTTGTTTGGCCTGAGAAGGTATGATATTGGGAGATTTGATGAAATGCTTGTGCATCTTTTCAATCAAAAGTGGGTTTATGTGGCCATGCTGTCAGTGTTGTGCGTGTATTGTTCCTGTCTGATCATGCAAACATCATTTGGAAGCATCTGCTGACCTACTCTTTTTTTTATCTCGTTTAATCGTGTACACCGAAATGCAGCTTCCAGTAGAACATGGTCACCAATGTATGTATGTGTGGATTGTGGGCTGGTGGTGGGTGTTTTGAATAAGTCTTTTGTAATATTATATGGGAATGCTTTGTAAGAATGACTGTTAAATATGTTTCTATAATCTTGCAGATAAAAATGTGATGTGTTGCCCGTTATACACTGAAATTAAAGCTGTATCCACTCTATGGTTTTGTCAAATTTTAGATTGTAAGCTCCTATGAGCAGGGCCATTAAAATCCCATTGCTAAATGTAGCACCATATATCCTGTCCAAATTTTTTTGAAGTTAGTAAATGAATGTAATTTTTTTTTTTTCTGCTGGTAAAAGTACATTATTGAGCTTTTGTTGTGTGTGTGTGTGTGTGTGTGTGTGTGTGTTTTTTTTTTTTTGTTTTTTTTTTTTTCTTCTACTTTTCTTTCTCTTTAGTTTTTGTGGGTGCGGTTTTGGGAAAGTGCAATATCTCTTATATTTTATTTCAATATGTATTTGTGCACCAAAAAACTAATCTCTTTGCCCTGGTTCACATTGATGCTACTTTGAAATCGTGCTACTTCACTTGAAGTAGCGCGATTTCAAAGTAGCAAGGTCAGCGTGATTTCAGGTGGCTTCATACACAAATGTCTACTGAAGTCACACCTGAAATCAGCAAAAGTAGTGCAGGAACTACTTTAGCAAATTGGTGTGGCGCCACAAAACTGGTGTCGCATCGATTGGAACAGTGCCATTGCCGCTAATGGGCTGTGTCTTGTCATGCAATTTGATCTCTCAAATCGCTCCAATGTAAACCTAGGCTTCAGCACACCTGCAAGTAAGTGATAAAGGTGGAATCTTTATATATAACAACTGTGGAGAATTGCAGGTAATGAATTCAGCTGGTGGATAGGCAGTGTTGTATGTGTCAGCTCTGGTTCACATTGGTGTGATTTGACATGTCAAATCGGTGGCAATTGCACCGTTCTAATTGGTGCGATTTGTATTGATATCGGTGCAGAAACCTGCACTGATGTCTCTGATGTTGCCCCCATAGTCAGGACTGACATGCAGGAATGAAATCGTGTGAGTTCAGCTGGACGCTTTCCTCCCTCTGTCAGTGTGAACCAGGGCTCAAACTGGGCCTTTTGTCTTTGTAATTCACCTGCTGCTAACCCAGGGACACCATTTCTTATCAAACTCCCTTAAGTTTACCTTCAAATATATGTAGAAATACAGATTTGCATATCAGAAAATAAAAAATACTAATCGTGGTTGAGATCAAATATTCGCAGCTGCAATCAAAAGCGTGGTTTTACCTTCTGACTTGGAAATTAGTCATTGTATGCACCCGGAAGTTCCTGTGCTGGTCAGGATCTCCATCTAGGTGGACATGGTGAGGTCTCTTTAGCAAAGACGAGGTGCTGCTGATTGGCCGGGTAAGTGTAGGATATGTACTAAATCAATGTGGGGTGGATGTGGTAGTTGGATTTGGTTTGGGTGGGGTTCATTGATTTGTTTGGCATCACCACACATTTGCTTCCATCCCATGTGCACACATCACTTCCTGCATTTGTTCTGCTGATGTAAATCAGTAAGGACTATGCAAGTATAAATGAGAGCTCCTTTTATTAAAATATTTATGACTTGTTTCACAGTTGGGCGAATTTTCCAGCAAATTTGGACCTCTGAGTTGCATGACAAGTTGTACCCCATGATTCTCAATGATAACTATTCATATCTGTGCTACTTTAAGTCGCACCAACTTCAAAGTAGTCCCTGTACTACTTTGGTGTGACTTTCATGTGACTTGAGGTATATCGGGTACAATATTATTAGAATTTGGGGCCAAGTTGCTATGGCAAAGTGGCCGCAAAATAGTGTGACTTTCAGGTCGCAGCAGTGTGAATGAGATTCAAGGATAATACCTTTGAATTTGGCCCTATTGTCACTTGTGCATACTAAAAGTGTAGCAAATTCATCCCTGCACTACCTTGGTTTGACTTTGATGCAATTTGAGGTCCATACACTACAAGATTACACAGACATTGCTTGCAAAGCTGTGCAATTTTAAGGTCGCACAAGTGCAAATGGGGCCTTATTCAAAGGTGTTATCATTTAATCTCATTAGGTTACTTTCACACTTGAGTGACTTTTCATGCAGCTTTGGACCTCAGAGTCATATGAAAAGTTGTCCCTCATGATTTCCATGCATATTTATTAGAGCTGCACGATTAATCGTCATCGTGATTTTTTTTCCCCTTTGCGATCTTGAAAAAAGCGTTTCACGATTCTTGCTATGCAAAGAATTCTCTCTGCTCTTCTGAAGCCACAGCCATCAAAAGAAAGGAATAGAAAAACCGGGAAGTCTGCCAAGAATTAGAACATTCTTTATCAGTGAACTTAACTAGAAACATTGTAACAATTTGTCAATGAAATAGACTTCTGTGTAAGTGAGGAAAGTTTAACCACTTAAACACTAAACACTGACATTTGTTGGTTTCAGGTTAAAATCATATTTTTTTTGGCTAGAAAATTACTTAGAACCCCCCAACATTATATATATTTTTTAGTAGAGACCCTAGAGAATAAAATGGTGGTTGTTACAATATTTTATGTCACACTGTATTTGCGCAGCGGTCTTTCAAATTCATTTTTTGGGGGAAAAAATAACTTTAATGAATTAAAAAAAAAAAAAAAAAAAAAGCCCAATTTTTGGGGGGATAATGTGAAAGATTTTACGTTGCGAGAATCAGGATCTTTTTATTCTAAGCAAAAAAATTGTGATTCTCATTTTGGCCAGAACCGTGCAGCTCTAATATCTATGCAACTTCACCCATGTTCACATATCTCTGAATTGACATGTCAAATTGAGGGCCAAATCGGTGCCTGTTGATGGCAATGGAACTGTCCGAATTGGTGTGATGCCACAACTATTCCCAAAAGTAGTTCCTGCACTACTTTGGGTGACTTCATGGGGCGATTTCTTACGTCCCAACTTTTTGAGATGGGTATAAGGGACACCTATTAGCAAAAGTAGGTAGGCGTAGGACACCTTCTTAAAGGAGAACAGTTGGGACCTATGTGATTTCACTAGACATCTGTGCATGAAAGTGCACTTATGTCTCTGAAATCGCTCACAAAGTCAGGCTGAGTCACACTTGTGCGACTTTGGACATCAGAGTTGCATGACAAGTCATACCCCATGATTTTCAATGTGTACCATTCATATCTGTGCGACTTCAAGTAACACTGACTTCAACGTAGTCCCTGTACTACTTTGGTCTGACTTTGATGCGAGTTGAGGTCCATAGACCTCAAGTTTACACAGGCATTCCCTGGAATTGCGGCAAAATTGCTGATGCAAAATCGCAGGAAAGTTGCGTGCCTTTCCCTGCGACTCCTGCGTCCATAGACCTCAAGATTACACAGGCATTGCTTAAAGTGGCATCAAAATCTCGCAATTTTCAGGTCGCACAAGTGTGAAAGGGGCCTAAGTCACTGTGCTGAGTACTATTATACCTAGAATATAAAGTAGTCCCACCATCAAACACTAGTAAACATATGTTCTCAATAAAATTGTGCTCAAATGGCTGAAAATCACACAGATGGTATCACCTACTGAAAGCTTGCATTGTACTCAGCAGCATATGCTGAAAAGAGGCGAATGCCTATTAGCCAATGTCACATCGGCACGAGCATGGTTGTTACTATAATATTAATGTCTGGAATGCAAAACATTATTTTATAGAATCAAACATTAGTAAATGTATTTTCTCTGTAGGTAAGTGCTCAGCTCTGTAGCATAGTGGTATGCCCTGCTGCCCCCAAAAGATCAAGCCATGAGTTCAAATCCCACTGACAGCATCACCTCCTGGAATTGTGCATTGTACTCAGAAGCATAATTAGCCAAAGCACATCAGCTTGGTTTATTCCATATTTTAACTCTTCAAATGCATGCAATGGTATGAGCACCTTCTTCCACATGTTTGCTGTGTCCTCCACATGGCTTCTCACAAACTGCAAACAGGACTTCTTATGGCTTTCTTTCACCAATGGCTTTCTTCTTGTCACTCTTCCATAAAGGTCAGATTTGTGGAGAACACGACTAATAGTTGTCCTGTGGACAGATTCTCCCACCTGAGCTGTGGATCTCTGCAGCTCCTCCAGAGTTACCATGGACCTCTTCTCTGCTTCTCTGATGAATGCTCTCCTTGCCTGGCTGGTCAGTTTAGGTGGACGGCCATGTCTTGGTAGGTTTGCAGTTGTGCCATACTCTTTCCATTTTCCGATGATGGATTGAACAGAGCTCTGTGAGAGGTTCAAAGCTTGGGATATTTTTTTTATAACCTAACCCTGCTTTAAACTTATCCAAAACTTTATCCCTGAGCTGTCTGGTGTGTTCCTTGGCCTTCATGATGCTGTTTGTTCAGTAAGGTTCTCTAACAAACCTCTGGGGGCTTCACAGAACAGCTGTATTTATACTGAGATTAAATATAACGCAGGTGGACTCTATTTACTAATTAGGTGACTCCTGAAGGCAATTGGTTCCAGTAGATTTTAGTTAGGGGTATCAGCGTAAACGGGGCTGAATACAAATGCACGCCATACTTTTCACGTATTTACGGTATTTGAAAAAAAAAATCAAAACCATTTATCATTTTCCTTCCACTTCACAATTTATGTGCTACTTTGTGTTGGTCTATCACATAAAATACATTTACATTTTTGGTTGTACCATGACACAATTTCAAGGAGTGTGAATATTTTTCAAGGCACTGTATATACTAATAATTGGGAGAGTGAAGTTCCACGGATACATGCTAAAGCTACACTTCAGGCAGATAAAAACCAACAAATGAATGCAATGTTAATTGTATATTTTAGCTCCAACTTTTAGCTCCAGAGTTGTCCTCAGACAAAACAAGAAAAGGAAACATATGTTTTCAATCCACTTCCTCAGAGCCCTGTGAAAGGAGAACCAGCACAGTTCCTCCCTATCCGCGAACCTGTGACTGGACAATGAAAGGAGAAACAGCACAGTGATGAGGTCATCTCTCTGTCACCAGCAATTAGGAGCTGGGTTCGGTGTTCAGGCAGAGCTACTGATTTTGATGCCAACTGACGATATTGCAAGAATGACAACCTTGAGATGGGGAAAGCTCTTTTTGAAATTTGCATAATCGATTACCTTGAGAGCCCTGGAAATAAACAGAAGGGGATATACAACCAGTCTGGCATGTTTAACCGGTTGAATACCAGGCATTTTCACCCCCTTCCTTCCCAGACCAATTTTTAGTTTTTCAGCGCTGTCGCACTTTAAATGACAATTGCGCGGTCGTGCGACGTTGTACCCAAACACAAAATTTACGTCCTTTTTTCCCCCACAAATAGAGCTTTCTTTTGGTGGTATTTGATCACCTCTGTGGTTTTTATTTTTTGCGCTATAAACAAAAGAAGAAGCGACAATTTTGAAAAAAACACAATATTTTTTACTTTTTGCTATAATAAATATCCCAATTTTAAAAAAAAAAAAAAAAAAATTTCCTCAGTTTTGGCCGATACGTATTCTTCTACATATTTTTGGTAAAAAAAAATCGCAATAAGCGTATATTGATTGGTTTGCGCAAAAGTTATAGCGTCTATAAAATATGGGATAGATTTATGGCATTTTTTTTTTTTAATTATTTTATTTTTTTTTTTTTTACTAGTAATAGCAGCGATCGCAATTTTTTTTCGTGACTGCGACATTAAAGCGGACACATCGGACACTTTTGACACATTTTTGGGACCATTCACATTTATACAGCGATCAATGCTATAAAATTGCATTGATTACTGTGTAAATGTGACAGGCAGTGAAGGGGTTAACCACTAGGGGGCGGGGAGGGGTTAAATGTGTATCCTAGGGAATGCTTCTAACTGTAGGGGGAGGGGACGCACAAGGGGAGGAGACCGATCGGTGTTCCTCCGTTCTGGGAACACAGATCGCTCTCCTCTGATCTGACAGGACATGGATCTCTGTGTTTACACACAGAGATCCACGGTCCGGCCTGGTTAACGGGCAATCGTGGGTGCCCGGCAGACATCGCGGCCACCGGGCTCACGCACTGGGTCCCGAGCAACGCGGCAGCCCCGGGCGGCTGGGAACCCGAGGCCGTCATATGACGTCCACCCAGGATGGGAGATCCTATCTGTGGACGTCATATGTCTATAGGCGGGTAGGGAAGTGGTTAAAGATGCCACATGATACAAGTTAAAGCTGGACTCCGGTAGAACTGAAGAAATTTTTCCCCTCAACTCCCCCCCCTTCTAAAAGCTATAAAAAAAAGATCTCCAGAACTGGCAGAAGGGAATGTTCTCCTGGTTCAGACGAAGTGGCATAGTAAAAATGAACATCATGCCTAGGCTATTGTACCACTTCCAGGCACTCCCTATACGGATCCCCGCATCTTTCCTCAAAGAAGTGAATAGAACCTTCGTCACATTTGTATGGGCCCAAAAACCTCCTTGCCTGGCCCAGACCATCCTGCAACTTCCCAAGTTGAGGGGAGGTATCGTTTTGCCGGATGCTCACTTTTATCTAACAGCATACCATCTGACCCGGGTTCTGGACTGGTGTCGACATGGAGCCCTGAAGCAGTGGGTACAAAAAAAGAACACATCCTAATGGAGCCCCGGTTGGAGTCGCCGCCCTGGTGCCAAAAGCCCCTGCCAAACCAAATACTGAACCACCCTACAGTGGGAGAAACATGGCAAATTGCCCGGAAAGTTGGTGTTGGGTATCCCCTGATTGTGACTCTTTCTTCTTCATGCATTGCTCCCTGGGGATTTCCGCCACTTCCTGAATTATTTCAGTGAGTTTCTCTTTGCTTTACCCCTTCTGTATAAATTTCTCCTTCAAGACATTTGATTGCACCAGATAATCATCCAATATTTGAATAATATATTTGAATAGAAATATGAACAAAATTAAATTAGAATACCAAATCAGTGAGCAAACCATCAACTTCTTGGATGTTACTATAGAGAAGGACTCCAATGCACTAAAAACTAAGGTGTAATTCAAACCGACGGACCGCAACAGTTACTTATCCGTGGCGAGTGGACATCATCCGTCTTGGATAAGGACGTAAGGAACATTCCGAAAGGACAGATATTGCGAATCCCTCGGAATTGTACACAGTTGAATGATTATCTGGTGCAATCAAATGTCTTGAAGGAGAAATTTATACAGAAGGGGTATAGCAATGAGAAACTCACTGAAATAATTCAGGAAGTGGCGGAAATCCCCAGGGAGCAATGCATGAAGAAGAAAGAGTCACAATCAGGGGATACCCAACACCAACTGAGCTTTATTTCAGGATTGCATTGCCAGTATAGGGAAATAGAAAATATTTACAGGAAATACTGGTATATCCTCTGTAAAGACAAACATTTAGGGGATATATTACCAGCACAACCCAAATTTATAAATAGGAAAGCCCCAAATATAGGTGACCAAATAGTCAAGAAAATCTTGGACCCACCGAATCCAAGAACTCTGAGATTTGACTTTAGGGGATTCTACTGCTGTAGGAAATGTGTATGTTGCAAAACAGTGAGAGTCAGTAATAGGGGCATTACTAATGTCACTAATAGAGAGGGAGAGACGTTTGAAATCAAGGAGTTCAGCACATGTACCACCACGCATGTGGTTTACCTGATGTGGTGCCCATGCGGCCTATTTTATGTGGGGAGAACCAAGAGACAATTGAAGATCTGGATAAGTGAACATTTGACTAACATAAAAAATGGATATAAATACCATAGTGTGTCCATGCACTTTAAGGATAAACACCATCAGGATCCATCCTTGCTACAGTTCTGTGGCATTGATGTAGTGCACCCTTCCTGGAGAGGATCCAATAGGATAAGGGATCTATCACGGAGGGAAACTGAATGGATATTTCTTTTTAAAAGTTTGACCCCTAGAGGTCTTAATATTGAACTGGACCTGAACTGTTTTATTAATGATTTTTAAATTTGATAATTATTTTTGTCTGAATGTTGTAGCACCTACCGATATATGAGATAATTTTAGAAGATATGAGCACAGCACTGTCATGTAGTGGGAGTGGTTGTACTTCCTATAGACAAGATAGGTCCAGAAGATACTGGTACAGCACTGTCACTTTATTGAGGGGTAGTGCATGTATTATTGGAGGAGATAGTGATAGTGTACCTATATGGAGTTTAAACCCCTGTAAGGTCTACCACACATAGGACATCTATAGATTATTATGTGGGACATACGTATGGTATTGGAGAGGTGAATATCCACTAAATATGCTATCATAGGATGTAGGTTCACCTAAGAGAAGTATAGATTACAGTATAATGGAGAGGGAAACATCTGAATGCAGAGAATGCAGGCTTGATGTATGCAGCTTCATATTGAGGGGAGAATCAAAGATGAATCTCTGACCAACATCTACCAGTGATTGTTGGGAGGAATCCCCAGTGGAATCGACATCCTTGATTATATATAGATACCAACTAATAACCAGTGGGGGTAAGCCCCAGTGGATTTTGTACCTTATAATATACGCATTAGGGTATACTGTATGTAGGGTAGGGTGGATATAGCATACAAACAGACGGAAATACAAGGTCGGGAAGATATGAATGAGAAACCACCCACTCATGAACATTTTAGTCCAATAGTTAAAAGTAGGTAGGATTATTTAATTCCAGCCATCCATAGTTGTCTCCTGTGGAGATAAAGTGCGAATGTATATTTTTAATATCAATTTAATTGAAATATTGATTGTAATTAATATGTGTAATTTTAAATGAGTGTTTTTATTACTGTGCACGATTATAATGTAATTTTAGGGGTATTGGGAAGAGGAGGTTGCTGTATGATGTTGTGGTTTGTTTGAGCAATATGTACAAAGCAACGGAGGGGTTAACATTTAGGGTCCGGTATCTAAAATTGGGAAGCAGCGAACTAAGTACTTTTTACCATTAAATCATATGTTATTGAAAGATAACTGACATTGGGGAAGTGCATATTTAAAGTTGACTGCTAAATAGTACAATCCGATGCTTCAGGACCCATTGAGCAGCGGTCCCAAGCAATGGGGGTTTGCGCTCACAGGGACATGATCAATGCGCAGGCGCGAGGTACACGTGGGGCGCATGCGCACTGAATTACCTTCTGTCAGTCGCGGACGGGAAGCTATATAAGGATTGACAGACACTTAGGGCGGCCTATCCCATGAATAAGTCACAGCTGTGACGAAACATGTTGGGGCGTGGCCAAGCAATGGTGGACATCGCATACGAGTGACGTGCAGAGGGACGAGCGTTGCAGTGTAACCCACCTGGGAAGAGATCGGGTCTAACAGTTGGGCGAGCGAGGAGTGGGTGAGAGAATCATAACAGACGCCTGCTCATCTCGGGTCCGCCGTGACCGCATACCCTCAGGAGGTTTTACAAGTTGCTGTGTGGTATACTGCTTATACAGTGTGCTGTGGAGGTTGCTGTGCTAGTTTATATTTTTTACAGTGTGAGTTTAACAATTGAAGATTTGTTTGAAGTGTGTGTTAATAAACTGGTTTTACGTTATCACACCATTTGGAGCATTTTTTTCTCACTTCACATATGGAACATGTTCTTGGATGGAGAAATTGTTAGTTGAATCCTGGTGATTTGGAATCATTAAGCTTTAGAGCCTTACACGCAAGTGGGGGCAATTGGAGCTGGTGAGTGAATTTTCATTGGGAGTGGGCTCACCGAACACCCGGGTGTGGTGGAAGTTTTTGAAAGAAGATTTTACACACGGTGTTTTGAGGACTCTTTGGCACGAATTTAAATGAACTTTTGTTTATGTCACTGGATCACATTTCTATATACGCTCAAGGATATATATTAATTTCACATTTTCTATAATAATTTTTCACATAAATTTGTGTAATGACTTTGCCTGTTGCAGTATTGATACTGTGCTATAACTTGTAATTTTGTTCACTTGGTGTTCACCATATATATATATATGTAATTTTTTGTTATGATGTACACTCTAATAGGTGTTCACTAGTAGAGTAATTAGTCACTATAAGGGTGAAATTTAAGAAAATGAGAGAGAACAGGTGCGGGACTTTGAATGAGGCATAAGGAGGCAGAAGTATAAATTGGATAAGAATGTAATTTATTGTTAAAATACAAAATTTCATATATTTACATATTTAGGCACATAGCTCTATAATGATAATTTGTAGTCATCCAGAAAATACATTCTGACAAGGGTTTCTATTACAAACATTAACATACAATGAATTAGGAACGTTCATACGCATATGATGGATCATTGTGTACACATAACGGTAGTTGTAAGCTCTACGTCGTTTCGGGGCCTTATAGCCACTCATCAGGAGCATAACCGTAGTGACCACCTATAAATTGGGGAAATAGCAGTAATGAATGATATTGAAAGACAAATGGGTAGTGATGGAACAGGACTTTGTACTATTTTCTCACCAAAAACATGGACCCGCAGCATGTATGTGCAGAGGTAGCGCGTCCTCACATGTCCAACCAGCCAGTATGCCAGGGTCCGAAGCTGGGGGGGCATGTCCCAAACGCATTTTTTATCCATTTAGATTAGGGGGAAATTTATTTTTCAGGAAGCGCCACTTTTTTATTTCTCACGTGTGACCCATACACATTAGACATGTTATAGATAAAAATCATATGGTGTACTTTAGTTAGTAGTTACAGTATGAGTCATTCACAGCGGTATTTATAGCATTTACTTTATAGCATTGACACTTTGTTTTATGTTTCATTGCTGATGAAGTATCAGTTAACACTAAGCACAGCAATTTTGTAACTAAAAGAAAACGGAAAATTGTATACTCACCTTTCCGTAATTTTCCTTTCCTGTCGCATCTTCATGGCAGCATACACTTTGGGTTGTGACTCCGCCCCCACAACCTGATAGGACCACATAGCTATAAATTGTAGAGAGGGCCCCCGCCCCAGTATTCTCTGTATATATATCACCTCAGAAGGGTGGGAGATTGTATGCTGCCATGAAGATGCGACAGGAAAGGAAAATTACGGAAAGGTGAGTATACAATTTTCCGTTTTCCTGTCGCATCATGGCAGCATACACTTTGGGGAATAACTCGCAAAACTGGGTGGGAATGCAAACTAAGTTTATTAACAAAGAATAGAAGAATTGGCCTGGATAACGGATCTTCTGAAATCCACTGTGGATAAGCGAGCGGAATCCACCTTATAATGAGACATAAAGGTGTTCCTGGAAGACCAGGTAGCCGCTCTGCAAATTGTCTCCGCCGAGACTCTACAATATGCCACCCAGGAGGTTGCCACTGCCCTGGTGGAGTGTGCCCTTAAGCCCTCAGGTATTTGATAGTTACTCAATGAATAGGTCTTCTTGATGGTCTTTACTAGCCATGAAGCAATGGTGCGTGAGGATGCCGCTTGACCTCTCCTGAATCCATGCGGGATGATTAGGAGACTCTCCATCTTTCTGATGGATTTGGTTGCCGAGAGATATTCCAAGACGTTACCTTTGACATCTAATGGGTGAGGATCGCCGTGATCCGTGCTGAGTGCTGGGAGATTTATTTCCTGGTTGAAATGAAAAGATGAGGATACCTTGGGAATGAAACGATCCGAAGGTCTTAGGACTAGTCTGTCTGGAAAAACAACCAGATATGGATCACTAACCATTAGAGCTTGCATCTCTGACACCCTTTTAGCCGATGTTATGGCTATTAAGAATGAAACTTTCAGTGTTAGATCCCAGAGGGATATGCTCTCGATTGGGAAAAAGGGTTCCTTGGATAGTGCTTCCAAAACAACTGAGAGATCCCAGACTGGGAAGGAAGGTTTCCTGGGGGGCCTCAGTTTTAGACAGGCCCTTTGAAACTGAATCACAAGAGGATCTTGTGCCCATTTAACTCCTGTCAAGGTGGACAGGGCCAACACCTGGACCTTCAGGGTGCTTGACCTAGGGCCTTTCTCTAGGCCTAATTGAAGAAATTCCAGGACCTGTGACACCGACGGGGAGGATGAGTCCCAACCTTGCTGTTGAGTGAAAGTGACAAATTTCTCCCAGACCTGTCTGTATGTGTTGTTGGTGGTAGGTCTTCTGGCCTGGAGTAAGGTATCCACCACCTTCTGGGAACAGCCTTGCTCTAGGTACCTAGCCCTTTCAGTCTCCAGGCCATCAAATGCAGCTTCTCCGGGTTCGGGTGAAGAAGATGACCCTGGGAGAGCAGGTCCGTCGACAACGGGAGGAGCAGGGGATCTGCCGTGTTCAGCTGCATGAGGGTAGTAAACCATGGCTTCCTCGGCCAGAAAGGAATTACTGCTACCACCAATGCCTTTGATTTCTCGAGCCTCAGGAGGAATCTCGCTATGAGTGGAGTCGGAGGGAAAATGTTCCCCAGGTGAAAATCCCAGGGGTGTTGGAGGCAATCCGTCCCTTCCGCCGAAGGAAATGGTGTCCTTGATAGGAATCTCTGGCATTTTGCGTTCTACGGAGTTGCAGCTAGGTCTATCTCTGGTAAACCCCAGGTCCGGGATATGAGAGCATAGGCCTGGAGACTCAGAGACTACTCGTTGTTGGAGGTGAAATTCCTGCTCAGCGAGTCGGCCAAGATGTTCTGGACTCCCGGAACATAAACTGCCCTCAAGTCCAACAGGTTCAGCTGTGCCCATTGTAGAACAGGACGGACCTCCTGCATCATGGACCTGATTCTGGTGCCCCCCTGCCTGTTGATATAGGTGACAGCCACCTTGTTGTCCATCCTCAGAAGGACATGCTTCTCCCTCAAGTGAGAACTGAAGGCCAGGAGAGCCTGAAACGCTGCTTTCATCTCCAGAACATTCAACACTGAGTCCTGTGTCCTGAATGGCCAGCGGCCCTGAGCCGCAAAGTCCTGATAGTGAGCCCCCCATCCCTACAGACTGGCATCTGAGGTCACTATCTCTTGATGAGGAGTGATTATATGCTTGCATCTTCTTAAGTTGTGAGGTCGTGTCCACCAATTCAATGATTGCTTTACCTCCTGAGAGATGAAGATTGGCTGGGACATTGACGTAAAATTCCACTGACGCAGGAAGGAGATCTGGAGAGGCCTCGAGTTCCATTGTGCCCATTGGACCATTGGAATGGTGGACGCTAAGGAGTCCAGGATACTGAGACATGCTCTGGCCGGTAGCATTGTAGCCGAGATTGCCCTTTTCACCTTCTGAATTAGGAGAGGAATTTTCTCCCGTGGAAGTTCCACTGTGTTCTCCCTTGTGTCCAGCTTGGCCCCCAGAAAGAGCATTCTCTGAGTGGGATGGATGTTGCTCTTCTTCCAATTTATCAGCCGCCCTAGGGACTGCAACGTGGAGACCGGAATTTTCCGATGTTGGACGAGAGACCCCTGGCTGTCTGAGAGAAGTAGGATGTCGTCCAGGTAATGGTGGACCCTTAATCCCTTTTCTCTCAAGTGGGCTATTACAGGCAATAGGACCTTTGTAAATGTCCTGGGTGCAGTAGAGATCCAGAACGGGAGGCTTTGGAATTGGAAGTGCCGATGGTTTAGGGTAAAACGGAGAAATTTTTGGAATTCGGCATGGATAGGGATATGTAGATATGCGTCCTGGAGGTCGATTGACAGCATCCAATCTCCCAGGTTTATTGCTTGGAGGATTGATTGAAGGCTTTCCATCTTGAACGTTTCTATCTGAATTGACCAATTGAGGTTCTTTAGGTCCAAGACTGGACAAAAGTCCCCTGACTTCTTTTTCACTAAGAAAAGTGGGGAATAGAAACCCTTGCCTCTTTGAGATAGCGGCACCTCCACTATTGCTTGCTTTTGGAGCAGATCTTGAATATACTGGACTAAAGACAGTTTTTTTTCTCGGGAAGGAGGAAGTCTGGTTAAGCAAAATTGATCCCTTGGGGGGCGACCTCTGAATGCCCATCTGTGCCCGAAATGAATGGTGGATACCGTCCATTGGTCTTTTATCATTCCCGCCCAAACCAGTTTGAACTTTGTGAGTCTGGCACCCTCTACTGCTGGTTGGGCGGGCGTACCTTCAAAAGGACTTCTGGTCATTGGAAGCAGGGGTTTTGGGTTTCTGGAATTTGAGGAAGGACGTCTGGGGGTTCTTCCAACTTCTTCTGTATTCTTTCCCGGGTCTATAGGATTTTGCATCCCTGTATCTCTCCGGGAGATTACGCTTAAAGGGAGGCGGCCTCTGTTGTTTCGGCCTTCTGTCTGATGGGATGAGACCTGACTTCCCGCCTGTCATCTTAGAAATTGCAGTATCCAGCTTTGTCCCGAAGAGGTGTACCCCATCGTACGGAATTCGGCACCAATTGGATTTTGAGGCAGGCTCAGCTGACCAGGGTTTAAGCCATAGCGCCCTTCTGGCCATTACAGCGGCTAACATGGACCTTGATGCGGATCTAATAGTAGCCTTGCGGATCTCCCGCAAGGCTAAGCTCTTGTAGGGCCTTAGTGATCTGCTCTTGATCTGCGACCTCAGCGACAAGTTTTGACATAGCCGACAACCAGCTGGTAATAGCTTTTCCGACCGCAGCTAGTGCCACCGCTGGTCTGCAGGCGCCTCCTGCAAATAGGTAAGCCCTCTTAAGGTCTGTATAAACCTTCCTGTCGAGCACGTCTCTGAACGTCACTGCGTCTTCAATGGGGAGCGTCACATGCCTGGTTAGACGCATCAAAGATGCGTTTACTACTGGAGGGGAAACCAAAGGGGATACCTTGGGTTCCTTGAGCGGGTACAATTTGGTAAGTCTGTTGGATAGACTAAACTTCTTTTCCGGATTCTGCCATTCCTCTTTAATCAGCTCATCTAACTCATCGATGAACGGGAAAGCCTCCGGAACTTTCTTGAGGTTTGGGAAATACTTCCTCTGTTTCTGCTGTACCTCCTTAGGCTCCTCCCAGTTTATCGCTTCCTTGACCGATCTAACGAACGGTTCTATAAGCGCAAAATCAAACCCAGCTGATGCTTCCAGCTCTTCATCGTCCGACGGGAATTCTTGATCCCTTGATGTACTGGGATTGGTAGGTGAGGCGCTATGAGCCGTAAACTCCACATCAGGAGTTGAGACTTGGGGAGTAGAGACTCCAGTAGGTTCTATGGAGTCCAGCTCTTTCTCCCTGGTGACTTCATCCATGCACCTGCGACAAGCCAGTTTATCTGGGAGGGCTGTGGCCCCGCATACCCAGCAAGCGTTCCCGGACGGGCGGGAAGGGTGCGCAGAAGGCTGGTGTCTACGTGCAGGGGATCTTCTGTGGTAGGAACGGCTATGCCTTGAGTAGGATCGACTTCTTCTACGGCTTCCCCTGTGGCCTGAGCGACTTCTTCCGCGTGAGCGGCTGCGTCTATGGCCGGAGCGGCTTCTCCCGTGCGAAGACTCTCTTCGCCTTGACTTGGATGATCTTGCGGACCTGACAGAGCTGACCAATTAGGCAACGTTAGTACGATACTGCTCTCTTTTTCAATCTTCTCTACTTACCAACTGGAATCCCCCCCCCTTACCTATTAGGCTGATGGTGATCTGCTGGGGCAGCGGCCTCCATAGGAGGAAGGTGAGCACCTGAGAGAGATACAGGGAGGTAAGAGCATGCAAACAGACCAGAAAAAGACCCGGGGGGGGGGGGGGGTACTTCAAGAGTGCAAACAAGTTGAAACAGCAGCCAGAAATCTTTCAGGAAGCAAGAGGAGCACAGAATGACACGCTGAGCTTTTTTAAATTTGCCGCCATGGCCGCCGAGGTCACGTCCCGCTCGCGCATGCGCAGTAGCGGCGCGAGACGCTCGGCGCCATCTTGGAGACTGGCAAAAATGAAAGGACGCCCTGAGGATGCGTACTGCGCATGCGCAGAAGCGCCGAGACACTCAGCGTGCTGTGGAGGGTCACAGAGGGACTACAATGCCCAGAAGAAGACAAACAGTGATGAAAAAGATTCTGGAGACCGCTGCACAACAACTAAGCCTGTTTAAGGCTTATACTGGAGCCGCAACATACCCCCGAGATCACCAGAGCGGGGTTCCTTCCATCTAGCTCATTTAGAGGCTGTACAGGTAAGGACTTCCACCCAGGAGAGGCTAGATCCTGGCTGGGGCGAAGCGGTAAGGGGGTGCTTCTTAATCCGTTCGGTCCTGACAGGTGAGGAAAAATAAGAGAATACTGGGGCGGGGGCCCTCTCTACAATTTATAGCTATGTGGTCCTATCAGGTTGTGGGGGCGGAGTCACAATCCAAAGTGTATGCTGCCATGATGCAACAGGAAAACCGGATTCATCGGACCAGAACACCTTTTTCTTTAAGCCTCGGGTTATAATCAGAGAAGTTTGTCTCCCACATTTGCAAACACGTGTTGATACCACACTGCCACCTAAAGGCTCCTTTGATAAGTGGGGTCCCCAACTTTACACTAGTATCCTTCAACTTTGGGCCATACTATACATAGCAATGTATAAACTGAAAGTAGGATACTAGAGGCAGCCCTCATCTCCTTAAGGCTGGGTTCACACCTATGCGACTTGGATGTGGGTTTCTCCGCATCCAATTCGCATAGCAGGAGAAAGTGACCGGCTCTCTATGGAGCTGGTTCACATATCTCTGGGGCGGCTTGCACAAACGTTGTGCATCTTTGGTTCCATTTCAGAGCCGAATTCAGGCAAAGATTCGGCCCTGATCCATGGCCGTTACTAGTGTAAACCGAACCTCAAGTTACATTAACACACCAGAAGCACAACATTGCTCAATCATAGTCTTGTAATGGACACGTCTGCCACACTACACAGCCACATTGGTTGCCTATTTCAGCCTTTGCGGTTTCTGGTGTCTTCTGCCTGCATATGCAGTGTGGATACAGACCTGTCATCTGCCCGCTCTGCTCATTATGGCCAACAAGCAGTTATTAAGTCGCTTAAGTTAGTGGTTCTCAACCTCGGTCCTCAAGTACCCCCAACAGGCCATGTTTTGGGAATTTCTCTTAGATAGAATAGCTGTCCAAAATACCAAGCCATTGACCCTGATTTTATACATCGGCACAATGGCACGGCTGCGCAAATGGGCGTACAAGTACGTCCCCTTTAAGATGCAGCATTGTGGGTGCGCCCGTCGCGTGCTCCGTGACCGTGCCCACGGGACCTGTGGACTCGATGTCCGCCGGTGTCCCGCGATCCTGTCACAGAGTGGCAGAACGGGGCAAACAAGGCATTTCCCCGTTCTGCCTAGTGACAAGACAGAGATCTACTGCTTCCTGTCATCGGGAGCGGTGATCGCTGTCATGTCCTAGGTAGCCCATCCCCCCACAGTTAGAATCACTCCCTAGGACACAGTTAACCCCTTGATCGCCCCCTAGTGTTTAACCCCTTCCCTGCCAGAGTCATTTATACAGTAATCAGTGCATTTTTATAGCACTGATCGCTGTATAAATGACAATGGTCCCAAAATAGTGTCAAAAGTGTCCGATGTGTCTGCCATAATCTCGCAGTCAAAATAAAAATCGCAGATCGTCGCCATTACTAATAAAAAAAAATGAATAATAAAAATGCCATAAATCTATCCCCTATTTTGTAGACGCTATAACTTTTGCGCAAACCAATCAATATACGCGTATTGCGATTTTTTTTTTTACCAAAAATATGTAGAAGAATACACATCGGCCTAAACTGAGGAAAAAAATGTTTTTTTATATATTTTTTCGGGATATTTATTATAGCAAAAAGTAAAAAATATTGCTTTTTTTCAAAATTGTCGCTCTTTTTTGTTTATAGCGCAAAAAATAAAAATCGCAGATGTGATCAAATACATAGTTACATAGTAGGTGAGGTTGAAAAAAGACACAAGTCCATCAAGTCCAACCTATGTGTGTGATTATATGTCAGTATTACATTGTATATCCCTGTATGTTGTGGTCGTTCAGGTGCTTTTCTAATAGTTTCTTGAAGCTATCAATGCTCCCCGCTGAGACCACCGCCTGTGGAAGGGAATTCCACATCCTTGCCGCTCTTACAGTAAAGAACCCTCTACATAGTTTAAGGTTAAACCATTTTTCTTCTAATTTTAATGAGTGGCCACGAGTCTTGTTAAACTCCCTTACATTGAAAAGTTTTATCTCTATTGTGGGGTCACCAGTACGGTATTTGTATATTGAAATCATATCCCCTCTCAAGCGTCTCTTCTCCAGAGAGAATAAGTTCAGTGCTCGCAACCTTTCCTTAATAACTAAGATCCTCCAGAACCTTTATTAGCTTTGTTGCCCTTCTTTGTACTCACTCCATTTCCAGTACATCCTTCCTAAGGACTGGTGCCCAGAACTGGACGGCATACTCCAGGTGCGGCCAGACCAGAGTCTTGTAGAGCGGGGGAAATATTGTTTGCCACCAAAAGAAAGATCTATTTGTGGGGAAAAAAAGGACATCAATTTTGTTTGGGTGTAACGTCGCACGGCCGCGCAATTGTCAGTTAAAGAGACGCAGTGCCGTATCGCAAAAAGTGCTCTGGTCAGGAAGGGGGTAAAATCTTCCGGGGCTGAAGTGGTTAAAGCACCCATGCAAGATGAAGGAAAACCTGCAAACATGGCCTGTTGGTGGTACTGGAGGATTGAGGTTGAGAACCAGTGGCTTAAGTGGCCCTTGCTCTTCAAAAGGTTGGGCACCCCTGATGTCTTGGTATTTCTCAATGAATGCAAAGTGTTCTCTGATTTGATAGAGAGGGGGGGGGGGAGCAGGTGACGGTTACTGTACAGAAAGGCAGCGATTGGCACAGGACCCAGAAGATTGCAGCCATCACTGTAGTAGCTCAAGCTCCCACAAAGCATACTTACTGTACATTGTGTCAAGCTGGCCCAATGTAAGCTGAAATGAAAATGTATCATTCCTGGAGTTCAGCTTTAATTCATTTTTCTATCGGTTGAACTCGGTGGACTTGTGTCTTTTTTCAACCTTACTATGTCGCCATGTAACATTTTATTGTAACTGTGTAACTGGCTTCTAAATGAGGAAGCATCACTTGTATCTAAACACAAAAACAAAAATGTAGCATACTGCAGCTCACTGGTTCTTAGGTGTGGTTGCTGCATTCGTCTTCTTTTTTCTAACCACTCGATCTCCAGAAAATTCAACCCCCTTCCTGACCAGGCCATTTTTTACTATACAGCACTGCGTTACTTTAACTGGCGATTGCGCAGTCATGCAACGCTGTACACAAATTAAATTGATATAATTTTTTTCCCCCACAAATAGAGCTTTCTTTGGGTGGTATTTGATCACCTCTAGGTTTATTTATTAATATATATAAACTAAAAAAGACAAAAATTTAAAAACAAAACAAAAAAATAATATTTTTGCTTTCTGCTATTAACATATCCAATGAAAATATAAATAAATAAAATGTCTTCATAAATTTAGGCCAGAATGTATTCTGCTACATATTTTTGGTAAAAACAAAAATACCGATAAGCGAATATTGATTGGATTGTAGGAAATTTATAGCGTCTACAAACTATGGGATACTGGAATTTTTATTTAGTTATTTTTATATACAGTACTAGTAATGGTGGTGATCAGTGACTTATAATGGGACTGTGATAGTGCGGTGAGCAATCTGACACTAACTGAAACTTTGTGGGCACTAACTGACATCACCAGTGACACTATTACAGTGATTGGTGCTAAAAATATACACTGTCACTGTACTAATGACACTGACTGGGAAGGGGTTAAACATCTAAGGCAATCAAAGGGTTAACTGTGTGTGTAGCAAGTGTTAATGTGTTTACTATGTGCTGCTTTCTACTACAGATTGATTTATTTCTTTTCCCTGCATAGCAAAGCGATCTCTCTCTCTCCCTGTATAGAGATCCGTGTTGTTTACCAACACAGAGCTCTAGGCATAGGTGTGCACAGCCTATTACATTAGGGTGTGCACCCCAAAGCTCAAATACATATGCGTGTGAGTGCTCATGTGTATATATACTGAGGGTGTCAGTAGGGCAGAGGACAGTGGGGGTTATTTACTAAAGGCAAATCCACTTTGCACTACAAGTGCAAACTACAAGTACAAAGTGCACTTGAAATTGCACTGAAAGTGCACTTGGGAGTGCAGTCGCTGTAGATCCGAGGGGGACATGCAAGGAAAATAAGAAACAGCAATTTTGCTTGCACATGATTGGATGATAAAATCAGCACAGCTTCCCCTCATTTCAGATCTACCCCTCAGATTTACAGAAAATGCACTTCCAAGTGCACTTTCAGTGCAATTTCAAGTGCATTTTGCACTTGTAGTTTGCACTTGCAGTGCAAAGTGGATGTGCCTTTTGTAAATAACCCCCAGTGTCAGTATTTTTTCATTTTTATTATTTTATTTTTTATTATTTTTTACAATTTAATTTTTTTTTTGATAATATTTTTTACAATTTTTTTTTAGGAGCCCCATTAGGGGGGCTTTGGTGAAATATGAGGGGTCTAAACAGGGGGAAAATATGGCACACAGGGTGATTAGAGTATGCCCAGGTATGGGATCTGTTGATGAACTCCCGCTGTGTCAAATCACAGGGGAGTAGGTGGGCAGGGACGCGCGTGCCCCACACTCGAACAGCGATGTACAAGTGCGTCGCTATGCCTGTAGCTGCCGCCCCATGGCAGTAGAAGTACTGGGGCGGGTCGGCAAGTGGTTAAAGGGTAAGTTCACCTTTTCACAAAAAAAATGAAAAGGTAAACTAATTCCAAATATTAAAGCCACCCCTCATGGGGTGCATGATTCCCCGTGATACTGGTGTAGCTGTCTGTACACCGTACACTGCAATACGCAGCCCTGGAGTGAGTATCCATCATAATGCTTGCAATGGCAAGTTCTCATTGGTCAATGCAATCACATGACCATGCTGCTCAATGAGAAGTGCTTCTGGAATCTCAGGTGTACTTCTCAGTTAAACAGTAAACATGTGCGGTTCGTTTCGAACGAATCCAAAATTCGTACGAATTTCTGAAAATTCGTACATTCGGAAGCATCCGAAATATGAACTTCTATGCTTCCGAATTGTATATGAAATACGAAATTTCGTTGACAAATTTCGGATCCAAATTCCATTACAACGGAAACATGACTGGTGTTTTGTTGACCAATCAGAGGTTTTCTTCTGCTGCTGAGTGAGGGTTGGGAAAACGACCTTTTTTAATATGTGAGTGGGAGACTGGTACTGGTAGTCGATGGGAGATTTAGAATTGGACAAAATAGAAATGTTTGTTAATATCGTTTTATGATTGTCATAATAATTACGATTATTCGTTATGATGAAGTTAAAAACCCAGGAAGCCAGCACAGCACAGGGATGGTGGGAGACCCTCATAATGAGTACAGCACAGGGATGGGGGGAGCCCCTCATAATGAGTACAGCACAGGGATGGGGGGGAGCCCCTCATAATGAGTACAGCACAGGGATGGTGGGAGCCCCTCATAATGAGCACAGCACAGGGATGGTGGGAGACCCTCATAATGAGCACAGCACAGGGATGGTGGGAGCCCCTCATAATGAGCACAGCACAGGGATGGTGGGAGACCCTCATAATGAGTACAGCACAGGGATGGGGGGGAGCCCCTCATAATGAGTACAGCACAGGGATGGTGGGAGCCCCTCATAATGAGCACAGCACAGGGATGGTGGGAGACCCTCATAATGAGTACAGCACAGGGATGGGGGGGAGCCCCTCATAATGAGTACAGCACAGGGATGGTGGGAGCCCCTCATAATGAGTACAGCACAGGGATGGTGGGAGCCCCTCATAATGAGCACAGCACAGGGATGGGGGGAGCCCCTCATAATGAGCACAGCACAGGGATGGGGGGAGCCCCTCATAATGAGCACAGCACAGGGATGGTGGGAGCCCCTCATAATGAGTACAGCACAGGGATGGGGGGGAGCCCCTCATAATGAGCACAGCACAGGGATGGGGGGGAGCCCCTCATAATGAGTACAGCACAGGGATGGGGGGGAGCCCCTCATAATGAGCACAGCACAGGGATGGTGGGAGCCACTCATAATGAGCACAGCACAGGGATGGTGGGAGCCCCTCATAATGAGCACAGCACAGGGATGGTGGGAGCCCCTCATAATGAGCACAGCACAGGGATGGCGGGAGCCCCTCATAATGAGCACAGCACAGCGATGGTGGGAGACCCTCATAATGAGCACAGCACAGGGATGGCGGGAGCCCCTCATAATGAGCACAGCACAGGGATGGAGGGAGCCCCTCATAATGAGCACAGCACAGGGATGGTGGGAGCCCCTCATAATGAGCACAGCACAGGGATGGTGGGAGCCCCTCATAATGAGCACAGCACAGGGATGGTGGGAGACCCTCATAATGAGCACAGCACAGGGATGGTGGGAGCCCCTCATAATGAGAACAGCACAGGGATGGTGGGAGCCCCTCATAATGAGCACAGCACAGGGATGGTGGGAGCCCCTCATAATGAGCACAGCACAGGGATGGTGGGAGCCCCTCATAATGAGCACAGCACAGGGATGGTGGGAGCCCCTCATAATGAGCACAGCACAGGGATGGTGGGAGACCCTCATAATGAGCACAGCACAGGGATGGTGGGAGACCCTCATAATGAGCACAGCACAGGGATGGTGGGAGCCCCTCATAATGAGCACAGCACAGGGATGGTGGGAGACCCTCATAATGAGCACAGCACAGGGATGGTGGGAGCCCCTCATAATGAGCACAGCACAGGGATGGTGGGAGACCCTCATAATGAGCACAGCACAGGGATGGGGGGAGCCCCTCATAATGAGTACAGCACAGGGATGGGGGGGAGCCCCTCATAATGAGCACAGCACAGGGATGGGGGGAGCCCCTCATAATGAGCACAGCACAGGGATGGGGGGAGCCCCTCATAATGAGCACAGCACAGGGATGGGGGGAGCCCCTCATAATGAGCACAGCACAGGGATGGGGGGAGCCCCTCATAATGAGCACAGCACAGGGATGGGGGGAGCCCCTCATAATGAGCACAGCACAGGGATGGGGGGAGCCCCTCATAATGAGCACAGCACAGGGATGGGGGGAGACCCTCATAATGAGTACAGCACAGGGATGGTGGGAGACCCTCATAATTAGCAGAGCACAGGGATGGTGGGAGACCCTCATAATGAGCACAGCACAGGGATGGTGGGAGCCCCTCATAATGAGCACAGCACAGGGATGGGGGGAGCCCCTCATAATGAGCACAGCACAGGGATGGTGGGAGACCCTCATAATTAGCAGAGCACAGGGATGGTGGGAGACCCTCATAATGAGCACAGCACAGGGATGGGGGGAGCCCCTCATAATGAGCACAGCACAGGGATGGTGGGAGCCCCTCATAATTAGCACAGCACAGGGATGGTGGGAGCCCCTCATAATGAGTACAGCACAGGGATGGGGGGGAGCCCCTCATAATGAGCACAGCACAAGGATGGAGGGAGACCCTCATAATTAGCAGAGCACAGGGATGGTGGGAGACCCTCATAATGAGCACAGCACAGGGATGGTGGGAGCCCCTCATAATGAGTACAGCACAGGGATGGGGGGGAGCCCCTCATAATGAGCACAGCACAGGGATGGGGGGAGCCCCTCATAATGAGCACAGCACAGGGATGGGGGGAGCCCCTCATAATGAGCACAGCACAGGGATGGGGGGAGCCCCTCATAATGAGCACAGCACAGGGATGGGGGGAGCCCCTCATAATGAGCACAGCACAGGGATGGGGGGAGCCCCTCATAATGAGCACAGCACAGGGATGGGGGGAGCCCCTCATAATGAGCACAGCACAGGGATGGTGGGAGACCCTCATAATTAGCAGAGCACAGGGATGGTGGGAGACCCTCATAATGAGCATAATGAGTCGACGACTACCATATTGAGAAAGGTATTTTTTGCTTTTTAAATTCATCATAACGAACGTTCGTCATTGTTATGAAAAGTTAACGAACCTAAAGAAAATTCGTATTTCGTACGAATTCAAATTGAATTTAGGACACGAATTACCAAATACAAATAACGGCTAATATGAAATGGAACGGAACGAAACGAAACAAATTTATTGACGGCGCACATGTCAATTAAACAGGGGGGCCGTGGGCAGCTTTATTGTTTATTTTTGCCTAAATTAATACATTTGTTTTACTATAGTGCACCCCCGCTCCTACTCCCTTACACTGGCCCCCAAAAAGTGTCACTTAGTGTCAGATTTGTCCGCCACAATGTCACAATCCTGCTAAAAATCGCTGATCGCCGCCATTACTAGTAAAAATAATTTTTAAAAGTAAAGTCCATAAATCTATCTCTAATGCCCCGTACACACGGTCGGACTTTGTTCGGACATTCCAACAACAAAATCCTAGGATTTTTTCCGACGGATGTTGGCTCAAACTTTAAACGGGGCAGTGGCCAATAGCTTTCATCTCTTTATTTATTCTGAGCATGCGTGGCACTTTGTCCGTCAGATTTGTGTACACACGATCGGAATTTCCGACAACGGATTTTGTTGTCAGAAAATTTTATATCCTGCTCTCAAACTTTGTGTGTCGGAAAATCCGATGGAAAATGTGTGATGGAGCCCACACACAGTCGGAATTTCCGACAACAAGGTCCTATCACACATTTTCCATCGGAAAATCCGACCGTGTGTACGGGGCATTAGTTTGTAGACGCTCTAACTTTTGCACAAACCAATAAATATACGTTATTGGGATTTTTTTTACCAAAAACATGTAGCAGAAGACATATTGGCCTAAATTGATGAAGAAATTCGATTTTTTACTTCTTTTTTTTGTATATGTTTTATAGCAGAAAGTAAAAAATATTGATTTTTTTTTTTCCAAAATTGCCGGCCTTTTCTTTGGTTTGTAGCGCAAAAAATGGTGATCAAATACCACCAAAAAGAAAGCGCTATTTGTGGGATAAAAGGACATCAATTGTATATGAGTACAGCGTTGCATAACCACGCAATTGTCAGCTAAAGCAAAGCAGTGCAGTATCGCAAAAAAGGTCAGGAAGGGGGTAAAACCTTCCGGAGCTGAAGTGGTTAAAGAGTTACATGTTTGGTATATATTTACCCAGTGTAACTTCATCTTTTATATTTTACAAAAAAATAGGTTATCTTTGTGTATTTTTTCCCAAAAAATTGCATTAGAAAAACTGCTGCGCAAATACTGTGTGACATAAAAAAATTGAAAAACCCACCATTTATTCTCTGCTAAAAAAAAAAAAAAAATGTATATACTGTCCCACTGTATATATATATATATATATATATATATATATATATATATATATATATATATATATATATATTATTTTTTTTTTTTTTTTTTTTTTTTTAATTATTTTTTTTTTTTTTTGGGGGGGGGGGGGTTTAATTGTTTAGCAAAAAATACTGGATTGAACAAAAAGTGCCAGAAAAGGCCCTACTGGAAGTAGTTAAAAAAAATCCTTTCTTCCAATTATTCAAGAGACAGGAGGAGGATTCATCGCAGATAAAGTTATATTTATGGGTGATGTTCCGCTTTAATAATTCAATGGATTGTAAGGTTTCTTTTTTTATTCTCCTTGCACAAGTATCAGTATTCCTTGCAAAGTGAATTTTCACTTTGCTTCACCTCACCCATTAAGATCAATGGGCATTCACATTGTCATTACTAAGTTATCATCACTGAGTCAATAGACCAATAGCTGAAATTAAAATTTGGGAGGGGAAACTGGCCAGAGGGAGGACTGGGGACAAGACTTGAAATCAGCTATAATTCGAATGTATTACAGGCAAAAAGAGAAGCATCACTAGAGACTTTCCAATCGCCAGTTGTTACAGAAGATGTGCTAGGTTGGGTTTTTCCCAAGGGCAACAGTTCCTAAGGATACTGTGTATTGTTGTAGATGTATTTTCCCCTTAACCATTTATGTATTAGAGAAAAGTGGACCTGAACTCAAAATTAAAGATTTGTTATGAGGAACATCTAGAAATATTAATTGTGTCTGAGCTTAAAAATCTATCTTTCGTCTCAAATTTCTCTTAAAAAAATGCATTGCATTTCCTGTGCCTTAAGCCAGGTACACACGATCAGATCTTTTGTGATCTATTCATTCTTTGTTCATTTTATTATAGAAGTAACATGCTTTATCAGTATATACACCCCTGAAGAAAGAAGGTATTCTGAAACGCGTCGGGTGTGGTCCATGGGCATCCGCCTTGGTGTTCTCATCATGGCAGTCCTGGGACATATCAGTAGTATACCTCCTAAGTTATGTATTATGTTGACTTACATGTTCACCAGCCACTACTATTGCTCTCTTTTAACTTTGTGTTAAATAAAATTTGTATCCATTTTATAAATGTTTCTCTTTTGTTCTTCTATGCTGTTATTATACTATTCATTGGTTGTGCCATTAACCCTTTCATGCCTAAGCCTATTTCTGACATTTGTTGCTTGCAAGTTAAAATCCAGATTTTTTGCTAGAAAATTACTTAAAACAACCAAACATTATAGAGATTTATTTAGCAGAGACCCTACAGAATAAAATGGAGATTGTTGCAATATTTTATGTCACACGGTATTTGCACAGCTGTCTTTCAAACGCAATTTTTTTGGGGAAAAAAAGACACTTTCATGAATTAAAAAAAAAAACTAAACAGTAAAGTTAGCCCAATTTTTTGTAATGTGAAAGATGACGTTACACCGAGTAAATAGATACCCAACATGTCATGCTTTGAAATTGCGCGCACTCGTGGAATGGCGACAAACTACGGTAACTAAAAATCTCCATAGGAGATGCTTTAAAATTTTATTTTGGTTCCCAGGTTACAGAGTTACAGAGGAGGTCTGGTGCTAGAATTATTGCTCTTGCTCTGACGATTGCGGCGATACCTCACATGTGTGATTTGAACACTGTTTACATATGCAGGTGCGACTTACACATGTGTTTTCTTTGCTGCGCGACTACTACGGGACGGGGGCACTTTAAAAAAAAAAATTATTTATTTTTATTTTTTTAAATTTTTTCTTAATTATTTTATTTTTTTTTATTTTTTTACATTGTCTCTTTCAAAAATCTTTGAATCTTTCTTTCAAGAATCTCTCAAAAATGTGATCACTTTTATAGCTGTCACAAGGAATGTAAACATCCCTTGTGACAGTAATAGGCAGTGACAGGTACTCTTTATGGAGAGATCGGGGGTCTAATAGACCCCAAATCCCTCCTTTGCACTTCAAAGAATTCAGCTCGCCAAAAAACGGCGATTCTGAATACTGTCTTTTTTTTTTTTAAACGGCGCCATTGGCAGCCGAGTAAACCGGAAGTGAGGTTGTGACGTCACTTCCGTGTTTACACATAGGAGACTCAATCGAAGCCGTTTCCGGCTTCCTTCCAGTTTCACTCTAGCCGGCGGAAGTGCCGGATGGTTGCTCGGGTCTCCCGGTGGGATGGGAGGCCTGGAGCGGCGGAAGGTGGCGGGGGAGTTCCCTCTCGCTTCTTTGGGATAACAGCCGAGCGGCTTTTAGCTGCATCATTTGTTATCCCTAAAGAGCCAACCGCCCGCTTTAAGAAACAGTACTGGGGTGATCACCCCGGTATCACATGTGATGTCTGGCATCGCACTGATGTGAACTGGCACTCAAAGCTCACATTTGTAAATCTGTAGAGTCAGATCATCATTTTTACAGCTGTGTACTAAGACCCTACAAAGTTTTTACAGACAATAAACTATGATATCATAAACACCATGTTACCATAAAACAAAAACAAAACAATAATTTTTTTTACGATTATACATAAGCCGAGAAATAGACCTGAGCAAAGCATTTTACAGGTGGTTTATAGGCTTTGTGCAAGCAGTTTTCTATATGTGTAAAAAGGGGCCATTATTAGAAATCATGGGGCCCCGTACAGCCTACCTGAAGGAGCTCCCAATCCCACCCCCTAAGGGGGGAAAAAGGTGGGGAGAGGGAGGTGAAAAGGGGGGAGATGAGAGAATGGGTGAGAGAGAGAAGGGGTGAGAGGAGGAGGTGGGGGTGAGAGAGGGGGGTGAGAGGAGGAGGTGGGGAGTGAGAGAGGAAGGGGTGAGAGAGGGAGAGAGAGAGAGAGAGCGCGAGAGAGAGAGCGAGAGAGGGTGAGAGAAGGAGGTGGGGGGTTAGAGAGAAGGGGGTTAGAGAGAGAGGGAGAGAGAGGGGGTGAGAGGAGGAGGTGGGGGTGAGAGAGAGAGAGAGAGAGAGAGAGAGAGAGAGGGAGAGGGTGAGAGGGTGAGAGGAGGAGGTGGGGGTGAGAGAGAGAGAGAGAGGGGGAGAGAGAGAGGGGGAGAGAGAGAGAGAGAGAGAGAGAGAGAGGGGGGGGGTGAGAGGAGGAGTTGGGGAGTGAGAGAGGAAGAGGTGAGAGGGAGAGAGAGAGAGAGAGGGTGAGAGAAGGAGGTGGGGGGTGAGAGAGAAGGGGGGTGAGAGAGAAAGGGGGTTGAGAGGGGGAGGTGAGGGTGAGAGACAAAGGGGGTGAGAGAGGGAGAGAGAGGGGGTGAGAGGAGGAGGAGGTGGGGGTGAGAGAGAGAGGGGGGTGAGATGAGGAGGTAGGGAGTGAGAGAGGAAGGGGAGAGAGGGGTGAGAGAGAGAGAGGGGTGAGAGGAGGAGGTGGGGGGGTGAGAGAGGAAGGGGTGAGAGGGAGAGAGAGAGAGAGAGAGAGAGAGAGAGAGAGAGAGAGAGGGTGAGAGAAGGAGGTGGGGGTGAGAGAGAAGGGGGTGAGAGAGAGAGAGAGAGAGAGAGAGGGTGAGAGAAGGAGGTGGGGGGTTAGAGAGAAGGGGGTTAGAGAGAGAGGGAGAGAGAGAGGTGAGAGGAGGAGGTGGGGGTGAGAGAGAGAGGTGAGAGGAGGAGGTGGGGGTGAGAGAGAGATGGGGTGAGAGGGATAGAGAGGGGGTTAGAGAGAGGGGTCGGAGACAGAGGGAGGGTGGTAGATAGAGGGGGTGAGGAGAGGGGGGTCAGTATATCTGTTATTCACAATTATGGCCCCAGACTACTATCTTGTAGGCTCAAGCAGACAGGATCTAGAGCTGCTGCTGTGTACGGTATATTTAATTACATCTGCTGCCCCCATAGCCCCTTTAACAGGATTGTCACACACAGGGTCATCTCCTAGGGTTGCCACCTCATCCCTTTAAAATGTAATACATATTAATTACACAGGTTCTGTAACTGATTAAGGTGGTAATTGCTTGGTGCCCTATTTGCAACCCTATCATCTCTAGACCTTCCCAGCCGGGAACACAGCAGAATGAAAAGGAGACCAGAGCTGCAGAGTTGGGCAGTAAGGCTGGGTTCACACTGATACGACACGACTGTTGTACAACCATCATCCTAATTTGCCCTGCTACATCTGTCCTACATCAGTCCTACTAACCATCTGACTTGAATGTACCAAGATAAGATTTTGCTCCGACTTTGAGATAGGATGACTTGTCCTTTGACCAATCAAAACAATCCCAGAGTAACATGATCGAAACCTTTCACTCAAAGGTTTAAATGAGGTTCAGGAGGACAGTATTTTCAATATGAAGTCAAGATCAAGAACAGGGGGACGTGACCTCAAACTAGCAGAAGGAAAGTTCAACACTTATCTTAGATAATATTATATTACCCAAAGAGTAGTTGATGCTTCGAACAGACTTCCAGCAGATGTAGTAAGTGAGTCAAACAACAGCAAGTGGATTCAAACATGCTTGGGACAAACATAGATTCATACTAAGAAAAAAAATGGGACAGACTGGATGGACCACCTGGTCTTTTCTCTGCTGTCACCCTTCTACGTTACTAAATGATTCGTAGTTACCCCTGGTCAGCAAAACAAAATGTGAATGGATTCGTATGACCGTGCATTAAATAAATATCTAAAAATGTGAATGCATAGATAAGTGCTGGAACACTGTACGATTTCTGTGAAGACAGACGTAAGAAATAGACGTAGGAATTGTGAACCTGAGAGAAGTAAAATCGTGCCCGTGGTCAAGTATAAAATACAGAGCGTATATATAATAATTACCTGGCAGGATGGACATCAGTGACTATTACTTGGAGGGGGTTTGGGTGGCTCGTGTAGCTCCAGCATTCTCCGGAGTGAAGAAAATGTTCTGCTTGGGGATGAGGCCATATATGGGGTTTATTTACCTGAATCCCAAGCAGTGATCACTGCACAGGAAACAGAAGGATATACACACAAGAGAATGTAAACTATGCTGGGAGCAGTGTGAGTATTTTGGATTAACCTCTTAAAGGAGACCTTTACTTTAAAGTGGTGGCAAAACCTTCCATATACCCAGTAAAGTTACTGGCCTCTGGTGATACACAAAGACCTGTTTATCTGCAGAGGAAGTTTGGCCCCCTCTCCTTGGCCTTCTAGGACCTGTCACAGGACCCGGAAAGCCGCAGGACCAATCAAATCGCATGCGCAATGAGCAGCCGCCTGTGAAGTCACGAGCCGTCACAGCTGGCTGCCCACAGTAAGTATGCCGGGCGACAGGGACCGAAGCCCAATGAAGAAACCGGCCGGCTGATGACATCACTGGATCCTGGGCTGGGCAGATGACTGTTCTTTTGTTAAAAGTCAACAGCTACAGTTTTTGCAGCTGCTGACTCTTAATGTTTAAACAGATGACTGGACAACCACTTTAAGACCGGAAGGATTTGCCCCTTTAATGACCAGGCCATTTTTTGCGATACGGCACTGCGTCGCTTTAACTGACAATTGAGCGGTCGTGCGACGTTGTACCCAAACAAAATTGACGTCCTTCTTTTCCCACAAATAGAGCTTTCTTTTTGGTTGGTATTTGATCACCTCTGCGGTTTTTATTTTTTTGTGCTATCAACAAAGAGTGACAATTTTGAAAAATAAAAAAACAATTTTTTTTAACTTTTTGCTATAATACATACCCCAAAAAAATATTTAAAAAAAATAATTTATTCAACAGTTTAGGAGGATATATATTCTTCGACATATTTAAAAAAAAAAAAAAACACAAAAAGGCGTATATTGATTGGTTTGTGCAAAAGTTATAGCGACTACAAACTATGGGATAGATTTAGGGACTTTTTTTTTTCCGTTTCTACTGGTTATGGCAGCAACCTGTGATTTTTAGCGACACTGCGACATTGCGGCGGACAAATATGACCCCAAATTACACTTTTTTGGGGACCAGTGACATTACTACATTGATCAGTGCTATAAAAATGCACCGATCAATGTAAAAATGACACTGGCGGGGAAGGGGTTAACACTAGGGGGCGGTCAAGGGGTTAAGTGTGTTCCCTCAGCGTGTTCTAATTGTAGGGGGGGATGGGCTGCCCAGGACATGACAGAGATCACTGGGAACAGTAGATCTCTGTCATGTCATCTGTCAGAATGGGGATCCGCCTTGTTTACAAAGGCAGATCCCCATTCTGCCTTTGTACTAGGCGATCGCAGGTCGCCGGCGGACATCGAGCCTGTGCGAGCTGGCGTACAATGAAGGCGATTCACGCAGGCGGGCGGTCGTTAAGCGGTTAAAGTGTATGTGAACCCTAACAATGAAAGTCAATATTGTTAAACAAACCCAAACATCATTATCGCTATTTTAAATGGGTGTGTGGACAAGGGATTATAGCGGTGCTAGGGTCAGGAAGATTAGAGAAGAAAAGATAAAACAAAAAATACTAAAATTACAAATTTTATTAATAGTCTATCATAAATACAATGTACATTATAAACAATTCATACAATAATTATACAAATTTTGTGGATACATGTACTGTAAGTGACCCTAAGAATGGTCAAGTGGGCCAGATGGCAAGTGGCCGTTGAAGGAGGGGGGGCTCATTTTCCTACATGTTTCGCCAAAACATTGGCTTCTTCAGGGAACAGGAGCTCATAGGGTGGATATATATAAAAAATTCTGTGTGGTGGACATAAAAACACATGTTAGAAATATTAATTTGACCAAACACTGCATAGTAAAAACAATAACACATTGTAACTGTGGCTGGACATTCATGCAACCCTAAGCTCCACACCACTAAACGGAACTGCGGACATACCTGGGGCGTCAGTGCCCAAGACGGGAGGGAAGAGAGGGAGAGGGGGAACACAGCCACCCAAGGGGATCCCCACAGGGGAGCAGGCAGACCGCGCCGTAAATTATGCCTGCAGGGGGCATACAGTAGACCTGGCAAAGGAATGTAAAGATAGTCATGTGTCATAATGCACTGTGGTAGTTATTCCAGGAATAGAGGGTTGCGCATATGTGCATTGTATTAAAAAGAGAACAAAAAATATATGTATATAAATAGGTATAAATGTATCTATATCTCTGGAAAAGGTGCGGACTTACATGTATATCTAAAAGCTGTAGAGAGGCAAGGTCAGGAAGTGCCTGTGATATATGTATGCACACAGCAAGGAAAGGACATCAAGGTTGAACCATATCTGCAGACCACTTAAAGCAGGCCTAGTTGGAAAAATGGATAGTGTTAGGGGTCTTGCTGTTGTTAACTGGGGCCAGATATGGTAGTTTATGCCTATACTTACTTGATGGTATCTGCTGTAAGAAAAGATTCTCATAGCGGTACATTCACAGGTATATAGTACCGGTGCTGAGATGAAAAAGGGATAAAAATAACAGTGGATCCTATATGAAATATAAAGGAAAAAAGGAGGATCAGAAAGGTAGGGAAATGGAAGCTTTAAAATGTACTTAGGCACAGGTGAGGCTAGTGAAAAGGAATCTATTACCTAATTCATCATGAAGCACACCGTGTTGCTTGAGAAAATCAGTGTTAACCACCAGAGTAAGAGGCCGGTCCAAAGTAAGTTCTAAAAAGTATGTAAAGGAATAATAAATAATTCATGTAAACAACATGAAGTCAGGGTGTTTTGAAAGACAGAAGTTTACCTTGTAGCTGTGTGCAGAGAGAATGCAGGCACGTCCCTCGTCCATGGGAACTGAGGGACTGGCCGGTTACTCATATACCCCCCACACCTGATCAGATGATGATCAGGTGTGCGGACGCTAAACGAGGGGTAGCCACGGCTGTGCACTGCACGGTGCCTAGGAACTACGAGTTCCATCATGCAACGCGCGCACATGCTCAGATCTCACGGACCGTGTGGCGATTGGAGAGGCGAACACCCCTGGAATGGGAAGTACCAAGGTGTCATCTCACCCAATCTGCCGATGGAATAAAGGACCAGAGGGTCTGAGAACAGACGTGGGCACCCAGGGGCAGACAGTTGTCTGCGCCTTGGCGTCCGTACAGGCAAAGACAGCGCTAGCCATGTCACCCCCAAACCGGGAGAGCCCGCGGAGCCGCCGCCCACCACCCACGCCACAGATAATCCCCCCAGTCGTGGGGCTAGCCAAGGCACCAGGGACAACCGCAGTCCAGTGGCGGGGAACAAAGGGGCACGAAGTGTAGTGCGCCGAGACACAGGATGGGAGGATATCCCAAAGGTTGCCCAACGATCCACAGGGGCCACTGGGGAAGGTGGGAATTACTGTGTGTCAGCACACGACATCCAGCCACAATGTGTGCAGTGTGCATAGAGAACCACTGGGTCCCAGTACGACAGTAAGACCTGCAACCAAAAATTGAAAATACAATGCAAAAACAATATATAGAAAAGAATATATAAAAAAGGAAAAACACAGTATATGTATTGCAACAGTTGTGTCGAAAAATATTGTTCAATAATGACAAAAAAAAGTTTTAAGTCGCAAATAAATACAGGCAATATACACTTATAGAATATACAGGGATATAAAATATATTGAGTCAATTTGCCAGCTTGTCTCAGAAAAGGAAAAAGGCATTTGTAATAAATGTAGAAGGCAAGGTATTAGTCCATGTCAGAAAAAACATTATATGGATGAAATACCGGGTGGAGCCATGGCAGCAAAGGGAAAGAAAGACAGGGAATACAGGAGAATGAGAAACTAAGAAGGGAATAGAAGGGGGGGGGGGGGGGGGGAAGGGATGGAAGAGGATAGGGTAGAGAAGAAAAACCACAAACGACGTTGTCTGGGGAAGGGGCATGGAAAAGAAAAACTTAAAGGAAGGGCTTAAAACTAATATATTCATTGAGTCCTGGGAAGATGGTAGCATTTAATATATGAATCCATTTGGTTTCGAGTCGTAATAGTGAATTATCAGTACTACCGCCTCTTACATGTGAGGGGATATGTTCAAGTGCGGAAAATAAAATAACATGGGGATCGGAGTTATGTTGGGCAGCGATATGCCTATTAATGGCCGTAGTGGTGGTGTTCTTGTATAGTGGTTTGATATGGTCCCGGATACGGGTCTGAAAGGGGCGCTTGGTTTTGCCAACATAGAATGCGCCGCATTGGCATTGGGCCAGGTATACAACCCCAACAGTGGCGCAGGTGACATAGTGTCTGATGGTGTGTGTGTTTCCATCGGGTAGATTAACAACCTGAGAGTTGGCAACGAATGTACATATGTCACATTTGCCACATTGATAGGTACCGGTGGCAGTGGGCCTATGTGCAGTGTCAGTAGAATGATGACTATGAATCAGACGATCACGGAGAGAGGGAGAGCGTCGATAGGTAATATCAGGATAAGTGTTAATATATTTGGCAATGGTAGGATCAGATGTGAGTAAGGGCCAAAATTGTTTGAGGACGTCTTTGATTTGGGTATGCTGATTGGAGAATTGGGTGATGAGTCGTGTGGGTTGTTTAGAATCCAATGGTTTGTCGGAGAAAACCAGGTCTTTACGGTTGAGTTTTTTTGCCTTATGGAATGCTTTCTTTAAGAGAGAGTGGCTGTAGCCTCTATCTAAGAGTCTATTATAGAGGTCATGTGCCGCCCTGAAGAAATCTTCATCGCGGGTACAGTTACGTTTAATCCTGACATATTGACTATATGGTATACTTCGAAGGAGGGGCTCAGGATGGGCACTCTGGGCATGTAGGATTGTATTGCCCGAAGAGGGTTTGCGATATAGAGTAGTATAGACTTGGCCATTGGGTTGTACACCAATCTGGAGGTCCAAGAAATGGATCTGAGACTGGCTGCACTCCATGGTAAATCTTAGATTGTATGTGTTATCAGTAAGGCTTTGTACAAATGAGGAAAGTTCTTCCTTAGTACCGGCCCAAAACAGAAGTATATCATCGATATACCTGTACCAGGATATAATCCTGGACAGGTAGGGGTTGAAGTGAATCGAGTCAAAAAGTTCCCTCTCCCACCCCCCCAGGTACAGGTTGGCATAGGCAGGGGCACACTTAGTCCCCATAGCCACACCCTGCACCTGGAGGAAGTGGGAGGAGCCGAACATGAAATAATTGCGTGTGAGTATGAACCTCAATAATTTGAGGACAAAGTCCCCGTATTCATCATATTGGGGGCCTCTGGCACGAATGAGTTTGCTGATAACTGAGATACCTCTATTGTGGGGGATTACGTTGTATAAGCTTTCCACATCTAGGGCTACCAACCATGTGCCACTGGGCAGGGATTGGCCATCTAATATACGAAGGAGATGGATAGTGTCCTTTATATATGAAGGCAAAGCTACAACATGGGGTGCCAGATATTTATCTACCAGAGCACTGGCAGATTCTGTAAGGCATTGACGACCAGACACAATTGGGCGACCAGGTGGATGGTCGAGAGATTTGTGCAATTTCGGGAGGGAATAGAAGGTAGGGGTAGTGGGTTCTTTAACATAAAGAAATGTTTATGTTAAAGAACCCACTACCCCTACCTTCTATTCCCTCCCGAAATTGCACAAATCTCTCGACCATCCACCTGGTCGCCCAATTGTGTCTGGTCGTCAATGCCTTACAGAATCTGCCAGTGCTCTGGTAGATAAATATCTGGCACCCCATGTTGTAGCTTTGCCTTCATATATAAAGGACACTATCCATCTCCTTCGTATATTAGATGGCCAATCCCTGCCCAGTGGCACATGGTTGGTAGCCCTAGATGTGGAAAGCTTATACAACGTAATCCCCCACAATAGAGGTATCTCAGTTATCAGCAAACTCATTCGTGCCAGAGGCCCCCAATATGATGAATACGGGGACTTTGTCCTCAAATTATTGAGGTTCATACTCACACGCAATTATTTCATGTTCGGCTCCTCCCACTTCCTCCAGGTGCAGGGTGTGGCTATGGGGACTAAGTGTGCCCCTGCCTATGCCAACCTGTACCTGGGGGGGTGGGAGAGGGAACTTTTTGACTCGATTCACTTCAACCCCTACCTGTCCAGGATTATATCCTGGTACAGGTATATCGATGATATACTTCTGTTTTGGGCCGGTACTAAGGAAGAACTTTCCTCATTTGTACAAAGCCTTACTGATAACACATACAATCTAAGATTTACCATGGAGTGCAGCCAGTCTCAGATCCATTTCTTGGACCTCCAGATTGGTGTACAACCCAATGGCCAAGTCTATACTACTCTATATCGCAAACCCTCTTCGGGCAATACAATCCTACATGCCCAGAGTGCCCATCCTGAGCCCCTCCTTCGAAGTATACCATATAGTCAATATGTCAGGATTAAACGTAACTGTACCCGCGATGAAGATTTCTTCAGGGCGGCACATGACCTCTATAATAGACTCTTAGATAGAGGCTACAGCCACTCTCTCTTAAAGAAAGCATTCCATAAGGCAAAAAAACTCAACCGTAAAGACCTGGTTTTCTCCGACAAACCATTGGATTCTAAACAACCCACACGACTCATCACCCAATTCTCCAATCAGCATACCCAAATCAAAGACGTCCTCAAACAATTTTGGCCCTTACTCACATCTGATCCTACCATTGCCAAATATATTAACACTTATCCTGATATTACCTATCGACGCTCTCCCTCTCTCCGTGATCGTCTGATTCATAGTCATCATTCTACTGACACTGCACATAGGCCCACTGCCACCGGTACCTATCAATGTGGCAAATGTGACATATGTACATTCGTTGCCAACTCTCAGGTTGTTAATCTACCCGATGGAAACACACACACCATCAGACACTATGTCACCTGCGCCACTGTTGGGGTTGTATACCTGGCCCAATGCCAATGCGGCGCATTCTATGTTGGCAAAACCAAGCGCCCCTTTCAGACCCGTATCCGGGACCATATCAAACCACTATACAAGAACACCACCACTACGGCCATTAATAGGCATATCGCTGCCCAACATAACTCCGATCCCCATGTTATTTTATTTTCCGCACTTGAACATATCCCCTCACATGTAAGAGGCGGTAGTACTGATAATTCACTATTACGACTCGAAACCAAATGGATTCATATATTAAATGCTACCATCTTCCCAGGACTCAATGAATATATTAGTTTTAAGCCCTTCCTTTAAGTTTTTCTTTTCCATGCCCCTTCCCCAGACAACGTCGTTTGTGGTTTTTCTTCTCTACCCTATCCTCTTCCATCCCTTCCCCCCCCCCCCCTTCTATTCCCTTCTTAGTTTCTCATTCTCCTGTATTACCTGTCTTTCTTTCCCTTTGCTGCCATGGCTCCACCCGGTATTTCATCCATATAATGTTTTTTCTGACATGGACTAATACCTTGCCTTCTACATTTATTACAAATGCCTTTTTTCTTTTCTGAGACAAGCTGGCAAATTGACTCAATATATTTTATATCCCTGTATATTCTATAAGTGTATATTGCCTGTATTTATTTGCGACTTAAAACTTTTTTTTGTCATTATTGAACAATATTTTTCGACACAACTGTTGCAATACATATACTGTGTTTTTCCTTTTTTATATATTCTTTTCTATATATTGTTTTTGCATTGTATTTTCAATTTTTGGTTGCAGGTCTTACTGTCGTACTGGGACCCAGTGGTTCTCTATGCACACTGCACACATTGTGGCTGGATGTCGTGTGCTGACACACAGTAATTCCCACCTTCCCCAGTGGCCCCTGTGGATCGTTGGGCAACCTTTGGGATATCCTCCCATCCTGTGTCTCGGCGCACTACACTTCGTGCCCCTTTGTTCCCCGCCACTGGACTGCGGTTGTCCCTGGTGCCTTGGCTAGCCCCACGACTGGGGGGATTATCTGTGGCGTGGGTGGTGGGCGGCGGCTCCGCGGGCTCTCCCGGTTTGGGGGTGACATGGCTAGCGCTGTCTTTGCCTGTACGAACGCCAAGGCGCAGACAACTGTCTGCCCCTGGGTGCCCACGTCTGTTCTCAGACCCTCTGGTCCTTTATTCCATCGGCAGATTGGGTGAGATGACACCTTGGTACTTCCCATTCCAGGGGTGTTCGCCTCTCCAATCGCCACACGGTCCGTGAGATCTGAGCATGTGCGCGCGTTGCATGATGGAACTCGTAGTTCCTAGGCACCGTGCAGTGCACAGCCGTGGCTACCCCTCGTTTAGCGTCCGCACACCTGATCATCATCTGATCAGGTGTGGGGGGTATATGAGTAACCGGCCAGTCCCTCAGTTCCCATGGACGAGGGACGTGCCTGCATTCGCTCTGCACACAGCTACAAGGTAAACTTCTGTCTTTCAAAACACCCTGACTTCATGTTGTTTACATGAATTATTTATTATTCCTTTACATACTTTTTAGAACTTACTTTGGACCGGCCTCTTACTCTGGTGGTTAACACTGATTTTCTCAAGCAACACGGTGTGCTTCATGATGAATTAGGTAATAGATTCCTTTTCACTAGCCTCACCTGTGCCTAAGTACATTTTAAAGCTTCCATTTCCCTACCTTTCTGATCCTCCTTTTTTCCTTTATATTTCATATAGGATCCACTGTTATTTTTATCCCTTTTTCATCTCAGCACCGGTACTATATACCTGTGAATGTACCGCTATGAGAATCTTTTCTTACAGCAGATACCATCAAGTAAGTATAGGCATAAACTACCATATCTGGCCCCAGTTAACAACAGCAAGACCCCTAACACTATCCATTTTTCCAACTAGGCCTGCTTCAAGTGGTCTGCAGATATGGTTCAACCTTGATGTCCTTTCCTTGCTGTGTGCATACATATATCATAGGCACTTCCTGACCTTGCCTCTCTACAGCTTTTAGATATACATGTAAGTCCGCACCTTTTCCAGAGATATAGATACATTTATACCTATTTATATACATATATTTTTTGTTCTCTTTTTAATACAATGCACATATGCGCAACCCTCTATTCCTGGAATAACTACCACAGTGCATTATGACACATGACTATCTTTACATTCCTTTGCCAGGTCTACTGTATTCCCCCTGCAGGCATAATTTACGGCGCGGTCTGCCTGCTCCCCTGTGGGGATCCCCTTGGGTGGCTGTGTTCCCCCTCTCCCTCTCTTCCCTCCCGTCTTGGGCACTGACGCCCCAGGTATGTCCGCAGTTCCGTTTAGTGGTGTGGAGCTTAGGGTTGCATGAATGTCCAGCCACAGTTACAATGTGTTATTGTTTTTACTATGCAGTGTTTGGTCAAATTAATATTTCTAACATGTGTTTTTATGTCCACCACACAGAATTTTTTATATATATCCACCCTATGAGCTCCTGTTCCCTGAAGAAGCCAATGTTTTGGCGAAACATGTAGGAAAATGAGCCCCCCCTCCTTCAACGGCCACTTGCCATCTGGCCCACTTGACCATTCTTAGGGTCACTTACAGTACATGTATCCACAAAATTTGTATAATTATTGTATGAATTGTTTATAATGTACATTGTATTTATGATAGACTATTAATAAAATTTGTAATTTTAGTATTTTTTGTTTTATCTTTTCTTCTCTAATCTTCCTGACCCTAGCACCGCTATAATCCCTTGTCCACACACCCATTTAACGTTTGATTATTTAGGGGATGAGGTGCTGTATCCTCCGGTACCATCTAGCCATCTTTACTTTTTTTGATCATTATCGCTATAATCCTGGGGAAATTATTTAAATGGAAATAACTTTTACTGTATTGAAAATAAGAATACTTATCCTGAACAACTGTCACTTTTTTTTTTTTTTTTTTAGCTTATGGACACTCATCCTGAATAAGGCTCCTTTCAGACGAGGTGGACTACATCAAGTAGATCAATCTGTTCAGCGGGGCAGGCGCTATGCAGAGCGGACATGGACACAGCCCGCTGTTCTCTATAGGGTGGTTGGATGTAAACGGACTGGATGTCTGTTTCCATACGAATGTTATTTGCTCCGATCTGCTCCATAGAGAATAATGGGTGGTCCAATCAGATCTGCCTGAAAAACAGACAGGCAGACCCGATCGTTCCTTTTAGAGAATGCCTACCAGAAGTTTGGCTAATAGAAATGTGCATACATGAAAAAGGGCTAATCGAAATGCGCGCAGAATTCTCGGCAGAATGGTGACTAGCCTCGCACATGCGCACAGGAATGCACGCGGGCGCACAAGCACAGGCGTGTAATCAATGCATGTTGGTGCCAGACAGATTATTTAAAGGGGCTCCTGCTCATGCTCCAGTGCTGACTGGCCTTTTAGCTGTCCCCTGTGTCCTGCTATTACTCTGCTTATTCCCCTGTTGCTGACTCAGCTTGCCTTTGACCTGAACTTGGATCCTGCTTCTGCTCTGTCGCCAGTTTCCGACCCCGGTGCCGTTCTTGACCACGTCTCTATCTTATGCCTCGTTACCTCGTTGCCAGACAACTGCCAACCTCAGCTTTCCCTCTGACCATGCTGCTGTTCCTGGCTCTACTCTCACATCTGGTTCAATGCCTATCTGGCTGTCACCTGTATCAGCTCTGCTCATCTCAGCTAGTTCCTGTTTCAGGCCTGCTAGAAGCTCTGACTAGGCTTGCATCTATACCTGCAGCCTGTGCGGAGTGCCCCTTTAACTTCAGCTGGATCAGCTACCGTTCCTGACCTGATGTGCTGCCAGCCTGCCAGGGTCTGCATCTCCTGCTGCCAGCACTCCTATCAACACCTGCCAGCACTCATGTTCCTCCTGTCCCTCGGTACCCTCTGTTCCACCTTCAGCGGGACCTGGGCAGGAGATACAAAGAGAGGTCAACCTCGTCATTTCAAGATTATAATGAGAAGGGTATGGTGGCGCTCCCTAGTTTGGGTGAAAAAGGGTCAGTTACTGGTGTATACTATCTCAAATGTGGTATGATACAAATTAATATAATAAATTATAACATAAAGTGATCCGTGAACTCCAGGTCCAAAAACAGTGATGTACTCTGTGGTAAACGGGACAGGAAAGAACTGTGGGACAGGAAAGAACTGTGGGACAGGAAAGAACTGTTCTTTCCTGTCCCGTTTACCACAGAGTACATCATTAATCATCTTAAAGGAGTATGGACATCCCAGACCCTTGGATAAAGATGGTGGAGCAACCGTAGTGATCTTAAATACAAGCACATTACCCCCGTGGGGGTGAGGGGATCTGGTGAGTGGGGATCCTAGAGGGGGAGCACCAAGTCACAAGTGGAATTCCTGGAAACACTTATGCCGCGTACACACGGTCGGACTTTTCGTCTACAAAAGTCCGACGGATGCCGACGGACAAAATACGGTGGACAATCCGATCGTGTGTGGGCTTCCCCGGACTTTCAGCGGACTTTTCTGACAGACTTTAGATTTGAAACATGCTTCAAATCTTTACGTCGTAACTACGCCGGACCCAGAAATCCGCTTGTCTGTATGCTAGTCCGACGGACAAAAACCCACGCTAGGGCAGCTATTGGCTACTGGCTATCAACGTCCTTATTTTAGTCCAGTGTACGTCATCACGTACGAATCCGCCGGATTTTTGTGTGATCGTGTGTAGGCAAGTCTGTTCGTTAGAAAGTCCGCCGCAAGTCCGCCAAAAGTCAGTTGAAAGTCTGTCGGACGGGCTGTCGGACTTTTGTAGCCGAAAAGTCCGACCGTGTGTACGCGGCATTACAGTCACCATTTCTGTGTTAACCATCCTGCATGAAGACCTAATTTACCAGATGGACTATCAATACGCATTGGTGTATCAAAATACTTATAGTCACACGTTTGCGTTAATAACCCTGAGTCGGGACTTATTACATCTTATGAACTATCAGTATGTAGATGTATACTAACACCATTTCCTTTGTCTTTAATAAGGTTTTTTTCCTTAAATATGGTATTTTAATAAGTGCCTATATATAATTTTATTTTGTATGTACTCACTAAAATTGGCACCAGCACATAATCACTTGTGATTGTTAAGCACGGTACTTATATGGAGTCCTATTAACCCTATATTCACTTTAGAGATTTTATGTTGTGTTTAATTCACTAGTGTAAAAATATCAATTGAGTGGGGATAAGCTAATCTTATAGCGGATTACCTCACTCAAATGACCAACAGCTAGAAGCACTGTTTATGGACCTGGAGTTCACGGATCACTTTATGTTATAATTTATTATATTAATTTGTATCATACCACATTTGAGATAGTATACACCAGTGACTGACCCTTTTTCACCCAAACTATTGAGCGCCACCATCCCCTTCTCATTATAATCTTGTATCTATAGACCCCTTGGGGGAGCTATATTAGGGGAGGCAGCATACCTAGGCAGGTTCCTAAGCGCGGTTATCTACCCTTCTACATAACCTCGTCATTTCAGTCTCCAAAAAGGTACATAACAGGTCCGCTGGTGTAAAAGGGGCCTTACTGCCACATTTTTGAAAATAATGATCCTTAGCCTAGTGTGTTAGCTTTGTAAATGAACAGAGCCTATTATGTTGTATCACCATTAGGTCCGAATGCGGTAGCAAATTATATCATGTACTTCAGGATTGTGACATGATTCCCGTAGTGGCAAGAAACAATGTGCTGTGTCAGTTTGATATATTGGGAATGATTTACTAAATGAGTAACAAATTTTTATCCTGGGTTCACACTGATGCGGTGCGGGATTCACGGTGATTTCTGTGCGTTTTTTCCGCACTGCAACACAACTGCAATCCGTTCATGCAAGTCACTGCGGGTGTCATTGTTAACCATTTCAGCCCCAGAAGAATTTACCCCCTTCCTGACCAAGCCATTTTTTGCACTGCGCCATTTTAACTGACAATTGCGCGGTCATGCGACGCTGTACCCAAATAAAATGTACATCCTTTTTTCCACCACATATAGAGATTTCTTTTGATGGTATTTGATCACCTCTGTTTTTTTTTTTTTTTTTTTTTTTTCAAATATAGAATTTATTTAACTCCAAACAGGGGGTGAGAGCCCCGATGTACAAACAGGAAAAAGAGAAGGTACATACACTATGTTACATTTGCTATACAGGGGTCACTAACATTCAAGACATCGTATAGTACATATGTGATCATGGATCTTCTAAACATGTGACAACCCTTGGCGTGGTATCTGTTATCACAAAACAATACTGTGTAGAGTTCTACAACTTCAGGGCGTCCCCCACCAACTTTTTCAACTTTACTTTAAAAAGTGGGAGCTGATATTCCCTAGATTGGTAGTAAAAGAGAGAGGGAGAGAAAAAAGGAAAAAAGAGAAAAACAAAAATATATATATGGGGGGGGGGGGGAGAAAAGGGAGAGGAGTAGAAGAAAAAGATAGTGAAAGTGGAGACATGGCGGCAGTTAGACCTGTAAACCCGCTCAGGCAGTGTGATCTTAGTAATTGTGGAATTATAATCATGACCCAAGTAAACGCTGGCCTTCTTCGGAGTAAATGAAAGCGTTCCAGATGTCCCAGGTCTTTTTATGTGCTTCCTGTTTATGTTGTGCAGTTAGAATCAGGTCTTCCATTTTCTTTATTTCCTCCACTCTCCGCAACCATAATGAAATGGCTGGGGGAATAGGTTGTTTCCAGCAGAGTGGAATACAGGCCTTCGCTGCATTGAGCAAATGACGTGTAAGGGATTTCTTGTATCTCTTGATGGGGATCGAAGAGTGGTGTAGAAGAAAGAACGCGGCCTCGTTAGGGATAATATATTCTGTACACTTTTGTGTTATGCGTCTGCTCTCTTCCCAGAAGTCCCTCAGCTTAGAGCAGGACCAAAAAATGTGAATTAAAGTTCCCTCCTCCTTGTCACAGCGCCAGCACCGATTCGAGGAGGAAGGAAAGCACTTCTGTAACCTGGAAGGGGTCAAGTACCAGCGGTTGAGCAGCTTCAAGTTTGTTTCTTGTATTTTAGTGCAAAGCGAAGATTTAAGAGCTAGTGTGATTTTTTCGTTGTCGCTGGGCTACTGAGAACGTGCAGTCTAGATCTCTCTCCCATCTGATCAGACAGGGTAGAGGTGGTTGTTCTTTTGGCGAGTTTACTAGGAAATACGTTTGGGACAGAATGTGGGCTATTGGGCCCTCTCCTGTACAGAGATCTTCAAACAGCGTTTGCTGGCGAGCAAAAACTTGTGGTCCTGGGAGGGAGTGAAGGAAATGATGTAATTGAGCGGCTTTCCAGAAAGGGAGGTGGTAGTCACCCGCTGGGTTAGTCAGATCAGTAATGGATGGCCACCTCTCTCCATTGGTAATTTTGTCTACGTGGTCCCTTCCCGAATCTCTAAGAGTAGTGTAGTCCGTCAGCTGCAAACCCGGGGCAAAGTTTGGGTGGCCCAGGATGGGGAACAGAGGAGACTTTTTGGATGTGAGGGACGTCTGTAAGGCTATTTGATGGCTATGTTTCAAGGTGGTACCGATTAAGGGGTGAGATCTCATTCTAGAGGGCAGGTCACTATAGCACCGCAACGCACCCTTCAAGGGTATGTGAGTTTGGGATTGTTCCAGATGAACCCATAGTTTGGAAGTTTTGTTCCTCCTCCAGTCAAGAATACGTCCCAGGTGGGAGGCCAGAAAGTATTGTCGTATGTCAGGTAGTGCTAGTCCCCCCTCACTTTTGGGGAGTGTCAATAGTGAGCGTCGTAAACGGGGCTTTTTATGTGCCCAGATAAATCTTGTGAAAAGGGACTGTACTTGCTTGAAATAAGAGGGTGGGATATGGATAGGTAGCGCTTGAATTAGGTAGATAAATTTAGGGAGTATACACATTTTCAGGAGGTTACATCTCCCAAACCAGGAATGAAACCCTGTTCCATTTTTCTAACAAGCCCTGGGTATTTGTTAATAGGGGCGGGAAGTTTAGATCAAATGTATGTGACAGGTTAGAAGGTATCTTCGTGCCTAGGTATGTTAGGGCTGTATCAGTCCACTTGAAATTGAAGTTAGACTGAAGTTCCAGTAAAGTATGCGAGGGTACAGCAATGCCCATCGCTTCTGACTTAGAGAAATTGATTTTTAGATGGGAAATGGCTCCATAAAATTTGAATTCTCGCATAAGGTTTGGAAGGGAAATTCTGGGGTTGGTGAGGGAGAATAGTAAGTCATCGGCATACGCTGAGATTTTACAGTGGGAGTCCCCTACCCGGAGCCCAGTTATATCTGAGTTTTTTCTGATTGTGCAGAGGAATGGTTCGAGGGAAAGGGCAAAAAGCTGGGGGGATAAAGGGCAGCCCTGTCTCGTACCATTGGTAATAGAAAAGGGGTTCGAGAGTACACCATTTACTTTTACTTGGGCTGAAGGGTTAGAATATATTTTACCAATCCATTTCTGCATCGTGTCTCCCAGGCCGATATGACAGAGAACTGAGAACATGTAGTTCCAGTTGACCCGGTCAAAAGCCTTTTCGGCATCGGTGTTCACAAAAATGCAGGGGGTCTTACTGGTGTTCGCTACGTGAATGAGGTTGAGAACCTTAATGGGGTTGTCTCTTGCCTCTCTGGTGGGAATGAAACCAACCTGATCAAGGTGGATGAGGTCGTGAAGGTGTTGTGATAGTCTGGAGGCAATTATTTTGGAGAACAACTTTAGATCCAAGTTTAAGAGAGAAATGGGTCTGTAGCTGCCGCATGCGCATGGGTCTTTTCCCTCTTTGTATATCAGATAAATATGGGCTTTTAAGGTCTCTCTCTGGAAATGAGTGTCTGCTCCTAATGCATTGAAAAAAGCGACTAACCGTGGGCCTAGGATGGGAAAAAAGGCTTTATAGTACTGGACAGTGTAGCCATCCGGTCCTGGGGCATTTACCCACTTTCATAGAGTTTAACGCTACTCGTAATTCCTCTAAAGTTATTGGTTCGTCTAGAATTGTCTTGGTTTCAGTTGAAAGTGATGGGAGTTGGGAGTCAGAAATATATTTATCTATGCCTGCCTGGTTAGGGAGGGGACCAGGGAGATTGTATAAGTCAGAGAAAAAGTCCTCAAAGCTCTTGGATATTTATGTTGGGGTGATTGCTTTTTGGCTATTAGGACCAGTGATCTGCGGAATATAAGCAGCTGATCTGATTTCTCTTACTGATCTGGCCAGTAGCCTTCCGCACTTATTCCCTGACTCATAAGAAATTTTTCGACAGATCTGTAGGGCTGCCTTTGCTTTGTAATGTAGTAAGTCTGTGATTTGTGTGCGCAGTGTCATCAGTTGCGTCTCAAGGGCTTGGGTAGGTGTCTGCTTATGTTGTATCTCTACCGAGGCTAAGGTGGAGAGTAGTTTAGTGATTTGTTAATTTCTTTTTCTTTTAATAGAAGCCCCGTGTTTGATGAGAACCCCCCGGAGTACACACTTGTGAGCTTCCCATAGTATTCCAGGGTCGCATCCCTGTATGTCATTTTCTCGAAAGTAGAGATCGAGCTCTTTAGTAACATCCTCTAGCACCTCAGGATTTTGTAAAAGACTCTCGTTCAGGCGCCAAAATAGCGACCTGGGCGAGGGCCTCTCCGTGAGGGCGTATGTGAGTGAGACAGGAGCGTGGTCAGACCAAGTGATCTGACCGATGGATGTGGAGCTCACAAGGTGCAACTGATCATGGGGTATCAAAAACAGGTCAATCCTGGAGTATACCTTATGTGGGGGAGAGAAAAACGAATAATCTCTTTCTCCGGAGTGTTGGAGGCGCCACACATCAGTCAACTGCGCGTTGTGTAGAGTCTGCGTTATACGTTTCCTAGAAGAGGGGGGAAGGGAGGAGCTACCAGAAGATGTATCTACTGAAGGAGTCAGAGGAACATTAAGATCCCCTCCTAAGATCAGTTGGCCCTGTTTGAATGTCAATAGCTTGTCTACTATATGTCTCAGAAACCTGTCTTGGTGTTCGTTGGGAGCATACAGTGTGGCTAGTGTAAATTGTATACCACCAATTAGTCCCTTAAGAAATATATATCGCCCCTCAGGGTCCGTTAACACCTCCTGAAATTGCCATGGCAGTCTGCTGGAAATTAACACAGAATCCCCCTGGACTTAGAGTGGGAGTTGGTTGAGTGATAGACTCGGGAGAAAGACCTATTCTGCAGCGCAGGGGATTTATCCGTTTTGAAATGCGTCTCTTGTATGAAGGCGATGTCAGTATGGGACTTTTTGAGGTCATGTAGCAACATACGTCTCTTCTTCGGGGTGTTTAGACCCCTCCGGTTAAGAGAGGTTATTTTAAGGGAATCTACCGCCATGTCTCAACACAAAGAAAATTTAGCAGTCGAAAATAAAATAAGAGGGGGGAAAGGTTAACAGAAGATAGCAGGGAGGAAGAGGGAGAAAATAGGAAGGAAGGGAGAGGCGGGGAAGGAAGAAATAAGGACTCGGGCCGAAGAGATCTGGCCCGATACAAGCTAAACGGGTAAGTCTTATCAACTTGTTATGTATACAAAACCGGAGCCCCGGATGTATACAATGGCCTATGTGGGGGTGTGGGTGGTCAGTAACCTGCAAAATGAGAGTCCAGGTCTCCCACCCACCCCGGCAACACATTCATATCAAAAGAAATATAATAATGAAAAATGAAAAAAAAGAAAAAACAGAATGCAAGGTATAAGCAAGATGGTAACTATTGTGAAAATATATGTGTCACTGGCGCAAAACCTATCCTATCAAAAATGGTGTAAGTGATATTTATAGCTGCTGCATCCAAAAAATGTTTTTCAGAGAAAAATTAAATTAAAAGTGCTATGTGAGTGGATGCGCTGCTCCCATCTGTGCTCTCTATATTACCTGTGTATGTGCTATCTTAATAGCCTAATTTGGTTCACCATCCACCTAACAGGTTATATCTCATTTATACAATAATCATATGTTTGTATAATTCATCACATGTGAACAACAACTTAATCCAAATACTTTAAATCATATAAAAAGTCCAGTGACATATGTCACATAATGATAGACTCTTCTTCATATGTGTTGCAAATCATCCGTTATAATTGCCGTGGGCGGCGTGCTCTTGTGTGTAGTATCAGATTAAAGTGACTTAGTGCTTCACCACCACCTGTGAGATTGGCCACTCACCAGATTAATCTTTAAAACTGCACCTTTGGTTCATTAACAGGGATAACCACTCCACTCAAAGGAAACTTTCTCCAATATCTATACCAGGTATGTTCCTCATGCAAACGGATAGAAAACCATCATCGCGCAATAACGTTTAAAACCTTTATTCCATACATAAAAAACACTTTGCACTCACATTTCCAAGTGCCATTAGGCCGGCACCGAGCTTTTCCCGCAGTTAAGGACGGGTGGGCACTGCAGCCCGGTTCGTCTGGTGTGTGCTAGATGGTCTCCGTTGCCGCTTACGTTCCCCCCTGTTTGCGTTCGCGTCCTCTCCAAACCCCGTTCGTTCCCGGTCACGTGGGTACGGTAATCTCCCAGCAGCCTCTACGCGTTTCGCAATCAATATACCATTTATCACGGGTTTTAATACTCAATATAAGGAATTAGAAGATATTATAAAGAACAACTGGCCCATCATCAGTAGCGACCCACAACTGAGCAAAGTACTACCCCGAAAACCAACATTCATATATAGAAAAGCAAGAAGGATCAGGGACAAAATAGTCAAAAATGTGCCAGACCCTCCCAAAAGTTTGTCAAATTTTTTTAATCAGAAGGGATTTTATAGATGCGGAAAGTGCAAAGCCTGTAGATCCACCAATAAGAAAGACAGAAAAATAACAGACTTTAGGTCAAATACCAACAAGCAGACATATAAAATAGAAAAGTTGATAACCTGTAGTAGTACACATGTCACCTACGTACTGGAGTGCAGTTGTGGACTACAGTACGTAGGCAGAACAACTAGAGCTTTGTCGATTAGAATAGGCGAACATGTCAGAAATATTAAAAAAGGATTTAAACACCATAGTATATCTAAACATTTTAGGGACATACATGGCAGAAACCCCCAACATTTAAAATTTTATGGGATAGACAGAATAGAACGCAATTGGAGGAACACCAACATGAGAAGGGAGGTTTCAAAGAACGAAACCCACTGGATATTCAAAATGGACACGATGAGGCCACAGGGGTTGAACGTGGAACTAGACATCAACTGTTTTTTGGAAAATTACTAAAATCAATTTACATTCTATATCAGATTTTCACATTTTTAGCAATTTCATTTTTATTTTTATTTTTATTCTTATATTTATATTTATTTTTATTTTTATTCATTTTTTATTTTTATTTTTATTTTTATTTTTATTTTTATTTTTATTTTATTTTATTTATCTTTTTATATTTATTTTTATTTTTATTTTTATTTTTATTATATTTTTCATATTTTTTCAATTTTTTGTCATTTTTTCTTTATTTTTCATTTTTTCTTTCTTTCTTTTTTTCTTTATTTTTTTCTTTATTTTTTTCTTTATTTTATTTTATTTATTATTTTATTATATAATTTTTATTTTTATTTTTTATTTTTATTTTTATTTTATTTTATATTTCATTTTTTATTTTAATTTTATTATTTATTATTTTTTATTTTTATTTTCATTTTTATATTTTATTTTTTATTTTTTAATTTAATTTCATTTTCTGGATAGTTGCTATGTAAAAAATTATTTTAGAAAGGGTAAGGATTTGCTGTTCCATATTACAGATCTAGCGGTAATCAATTATGGAATAACAATGTGCATAAAAAGTTTTTTTAGTTAAAGCACATAAAGGCCAACAAAGGCCATGTATCTATGTATTTTTTAACATGTGAGAGCCTCTCCAGCAGATACGGACGGGTTAGTTTATAACCATTCATATACAACTAATGTAACAATAGGTAAATTGGAATGAGTATTAACAATGGTAGAGGGGGGAAACAGCGGGTGCAATGAACAATCACGGAATGGGCGAATTGCCCATAAGCAAAATGGTGCGAAGAGAAAGAAAGCCCCAATAGAACGGAACTAAGGGAATTCCCACATCCAAGATGGCGGCAAAACAATTTCCGCCCGCACACAACATAAATAGAATGAGAACCAATCACACAGCAGCTTCCTGATGACGCAAATTTGATTGCGAAACGCGTAGAGGCTGCTGGGAGATTACCGTACCCACGTGACCGGGAACGAACGGGGTTTGGAGAGGACGCGAACGCAAACAGGGGGGAACGTAAGCGGCAACGGAGACCATCTAGCACACACCAGATGAACCGGGCTGCAGTGCCCACCCGTCCTTAACTGCGGGAAAAGCTCGGTGCCGGCCTAATGGCACTTGGAAATGTGAGTGCAAAGTGTTTTTTATGTATGGAATAAAGGTTTTAAACGTTATTGCGCGATGATGGTTTTCTATCCGTTTGCATGAGGAACATACCTGGTATAGATATTGGAGAAAGTTTCCTTTGAGTGGAGTGGTTATCCCTGTTAATGAACCAAAGGTGCAGTTTTAAAGATTAATCTGGTGAGTGGCAAATCTCACAGGTGGTGGTGAAGCACTAAGTCACTTTAATCTGATACTACACACAAGAGCACGCCGCCCACGGCAATTATAACGGATGATTTGCAACACATATGAAGAAGAGTCTATCATTATGTGACATATGTCACTGGACTTTTTATATGATTTAAAGTATTTGGATTAAGTTGTTGTTCACATGTGATGAATTATACAAACATATGATTATTGTATAAATGAGATATAACCTGTTAGGTGGATGGTGAACCAAATTAGGCTATTAAGATAGCACATACACAGATAATATAGAGAGCACAGATGGGAGCAGCGCATCCACTCACATAGCACTTTTAATTTAATTTTTCTCTGAAAAACATTTTTTGGATGCAGCAGCTATAAATATCACTTACACCATTTTTGATAGGATAGGTTTTGCGCCAGTGACACATATATTTTCACAATTTTTTATCTATATATATTTATATATATATAATTTTTTCACGGGCAGCATAACATGGAGGTTTTCTCATTTCTGGCTAATCGCAAGTTAGATCTGGGCGAACTTTTCCATAATTATGATAACACCACAGCACTCAGCTTGGAGCAAAACTTTAAACACTTAAAGAATGCCATGGACAAGCAAATCAGAATATGGTGGGATATCCACACATTGGATCAATATAGAGAGGCTAAAATCACCCCAAGAAGGCTCAGATGGGACTTAGGCCCCAATGATGGAATAATAGATGAAAATCTATCCAGAACTTGGTTTGATTTTTTCAATGGTTGTGAAAATAAATTGTTAGAAATCATAATTGAAAGAAGGAGAACCAAATTGAAAAAGATTGAATCCACCATTGGCACCATTAGGGATAACATGATACCACATGTAGAAACAAATGAGTATAAAACTAGAGTGGCAAAACTACAAGAGTTTTTAACTAAATTGGATAATGAAGTAAAGAACAAAAAAGTTAAGAAATATCAAAGGGACAAAAAAGATTATGTAGAAGGGAAAGTATATAGGTGGCAGGAGGAGGAAACACCCACTAACTCTGCAAACACATCCCTGAATGAGGAGGTGAACATCAGGGATGTAGATGCAGACAAAGGAACCAATGATACACTAGGTACCCCAAAGGCAAATTTAATAAAAAGAGAAATTGGGAAGTCAGCACACACCCCAACTACCAATCAGAGAAAGGTGAATAAAAAACCCGAACACGAAAATCGAACGATGAATCCACCCACCTACCCTCCTCCTTTGGGTCAATATTCCAGGCCTTGGAGAGGAGGGTACAGGGGTAGAGGAAGGGGATATTATTCAAATTATAATCCCAACTATGGCCCACCTATGTGGCAGGGGGAATGGCGGGACTGGAGAGAACCGTACAAACCACCCATGCCAGTATTCCAAACCAACAGGGGGAGTTGGAGCAGGAACCCCCAAGAATCTGGAGAAAGTACAAACCAAAGAGAAAAAGAGGCTGTAGAGGGAGAGGCAAAAAGGAAAAGAGAAAACTAGGGGAGGGTATTTTTAATTTAACAGATGTAACCTTTACCCAGGAAGAACTATTAGTATTAGACAGTGGAATTAAATATGCACCTAAGGCAACTTTCAATCAATTTGAAGCTTTTATTGATTTACAAAAGTTTATCAGAAAACTAAGTTTAAAGAAATATTTTTTGGAAAAAGAAGAATCACAACATCAACATACCGATACGGTATACAAACATAGCAAGCTGAGGAACAAATCCACGTTCAACCCCAGGTCTACCACTAACCAACACATAGAGGTGTTCAAAAGGCTAGTGGAAAAGGAGATAAGAAACATTAAACCAACAAAAAGTAGTAAGGATAGAATATGGCAGGGATTAAGGAAACTAGAAAAAAGGAAAAACATAGTAATACGACCGGCCGATAAGGGGGGGGGTGTAGTGATCCTAACAAAAGAAGACTATTATAAAGAGTTGGAAAGATTAGTCAAGGATCCAAGTACCTACCAACCCCTCAAAAAGAATCCAAACAGAGAGTTAAAAAAGAAATTAAAAGAATACCTAGACAAGGGTATAGCGGATAAAATCCTGAACAAAAAAGAAGGAAGATACTTATTGACAGAGGCCCCAAGAATACCAGTGATATACCAAGTCCCCAAAATCCACAAAAGTAAAACTAAGCCACCAGGGAGACCCATAATCAGTGGCATTGAGTCAATACATTCTAGGTTGGGAGAGTACCTAGACGTATTCCTCCAACCTATAGCAGGAGAAGGGAAGTCATTTCTTAAAGACAGTAAAGATGTTATTAACAATTTAAAAAACCTAAAGGTAGACAACTCCACACTATTGGTAACACTAGATGTGGAGTCGTTGTACACCAACATTAAACAAACCGATGCCCTGGCAGCAGTAGCATGGGGAATGAAAAACCTATCGGACCTAAAATTAAAACAAAGGAGGTTTATTTTGGAGGGATTAAGAATGGCCATGGGGAATAATTTTTTCTGGCACGACCATAAATACTATAGACAAATTAAAGGGGTAGGCATGGGGAACAAGTATGCACCGAGTGTGGCCAACATCTTCCTGAGTAAATGGGAGGAGGAAGAAATTTACGGAAGATGCTGGCCACATTTGCTGCTATACAAACGCTACATTGACGATATCCTGATAATATGGAAGGGAAGCCACGAAGAGTTGGAACAGTTCATTCAGCATATTGGTGGCAACCAGTATGACATAAAATTCACTGCTACAGTACATCAACAAACAATTAATTTCTTGGACTTAGAAATATACAAAAATAAAAACACACTTGGGACCAGAACACACTTCAAAGAAACGGACCGGAATGGGTACATACCAATGGGGAGCTGTCACCACCCCCAGTGGAAAATATCCATTCCAAAGAGCCAGTTTATCAGGATTAGACGGAATTGTGACCAAATGGAGGACTATTTCCGACAGACGAATATCCTGATAGACAGGTTCATAGAAAAAGGTTATAAAAGGAGTATACTGGAGAACACACGTGAAAAAGTGGCTAACATTGATAGGGAAGCAATTCTCAGTAACAAAACAAAGAAAAACAACCAGGATGACAATATACCATTTATCACGGGTTTCAATACTCAATATAAGGAATTAGAAGATATTATAAAGAACAACTGGCCCATCATCAGTAGCGACCCACAACTGAGCAAAGTACTACCCCGAAAACCAACATTCATATATAGAAAAGCAAGAAGGATCAGGGACAAAATAGTCAAAAATGTGCCAGACCCTCCCAAAAGTTTGTCAAATTTTTTTAATCAGAAGGGATTTTATAGATGCGGAAAGTGCAAAGCCTGTAGATCCACCAATAAGAAAGACAGAAAAATAACAGACTTTAGGTCAAATACCAACAAGCAGACATATAAAATAGAAAAGTTGATAACCTGTAGTAGTACACATGTCACCTACGTACTGGAGTGCAGTTGTGGACTACAGTACGTAGGCAGAACAACTAGAGCTTTGTCGATTAGAATAGGCGAACATGTCAGAAATATTAAAAAAGGATTTAAACACCATAGTGTATCTAAACATTTTAGGGACATACATGGCAGAAACCCCCAACATTTAAAATTTTATGGGATAGACAGAATAGAACGCAATTGGAGGAACACCAACATGAGAAGGGAGGTTTCAAAGAACGAAACCCACTGGATATTCAAAATGGACACGATGAGGCCACAGGGGTTGAACGTGGAACTAGACATCAACTGTTTTTTGGAAAATTACTAAAATCAATTTACATTCTATATCAGATTTTCACATTTTTAGCAATTTCATTTTTATTTTTATTTTTATTCTTATATTTATATTTATTTTTATTTTTATTCATTTTTTATTTTTATTTTTATTTTTATTTTTATTTTTATTTTTATTTTTATTTTATTTTATTTATCTTTTTATATTTATTTTTATTTTTATTTTTATTTTTATTATATTTTTCATATTTTTTCAATTTTTTGTCATTTTTTCTTTATTTTTCATTTTTTCTTTCTTTCTTTTTTTCTTTATTTTTTTCTTTATTTTTTTCTTTATTTTATTTTATTTATTATTTTATTATATAATTTTTATTTTTATTTTTTATTTTTATTTTTATTTTATTTTATTTTATATTTCATTTTTTATTTTAATTTTATTATTTATTATTTTTTATTTTTATTTTCATTTTTATATTTTATTTTTTATTTTTTAATTTAATTTCATTTTCTGGATAGTTGCTATGTAAAAAATTATTTTAGAAAGGGTAAGGATTTGCTGTTCCATATTACAGATCTAGCGGTAATCAATTATGGAATAACAATGTGCATAAAAAGTTTTTTTAGTTAAAGCACATAAAGGCCAACAAAGGCCATGTATCTATGTATTTTTTAACATGTGAGAGCCTCTCCAGCAGATACGGACGGGTTAGTTTATAACCATTCATATACAACTAATGTAACAATAGGTAAATTGGAATGAGTATTAACAATGGTAGAGGGGGGAAACAGCGGGTGCAATGAACAATCACGGAATGGGCGAATTGCCCATAAGCAAAATGGTGCTAAGAGAAAGAAAGCCCCAATAGAACGGAACTAAGGGAATTCCCACATCCAAGATGGCGGCAAAACAATTTCCGCCCGCACACAACATAAATAGAATGAGAACCAATCACACAGCAGCTTCCTGATGACGCAAATTTGATTGCGAAACGCGTAGAGGCTGCTGGGAGATTACCGTACCCACGTGACCGGGAACGAACGGGGTTTGGAGAGGACGCGAACGCAAACAGGGGGGAACGTAAGCGGCAACGGAGACCATCTAGCACACACCAGACGAACCGGGCTGCAGTGCCCACCCGTCCTTAACTGCGGGAAAAGCTCGGTGCCGGCCTAATGGCACTTGGAAATGTGAGTGCAAAGTGTTTTTTATGTATGGAATAAAGGTTTTAAACGTTATTGCGCGATGATGGTTTTCTATCCGTTTGCATGAGGAACATACCTGGTATAGATATTGGAGAAAGTTTCCTTTGAGTGGAGTGGTTATCCCTGTTAATGAACCAAAGGTGCAGTTTTAAAGATTAATCTGGTGAGTGGCCAATCTCACAGGTGGTGGTGAAGCACTAAGTCACTTTAATCTGATACTACACACAAGAGCACGCCGCCCACGGCAATTATAACGGATGATTTGCAACACATATGAAGAAGAGTCTATCATTATGTGACATATGTCACTGGACTTTTTATATGATTTAAAGTATTTGGATTAAGTTGTTGTTCACATGTGATGAATTATACAAACATATGATTATTGTATAAATGAGATATAACCTGTTAGGTGGATGGTGAACCAAATTAGGCTATTAAGATAGCACATACACAGATAATATAGAGAGCACAGATGGGAGCAGCGCATCCACTCACATAGCACTTTTAAGATGGTAACTATGGTAACTTATAAACATATTGTGCAAATAGTGTCTGACTCTGCACTGCATTCACATCTGCGGTCGCCTGGAGACAGGAAGCAGAAGACAGGCGGCCCATGAGCTACTTATAACGAAACTATAAACCAAACTCCGTTCCCAATTCGGTCTTAGTGTGAAAACTACCACCCAGACTATTGTTACATTAGGGTCGCTCGGATGACAAAGAACCAGCTTTTAGGATTCTCCAACTAGGTGTGCAGAGGCAAAGAGTACTTTTACATAGCAAATAAAACAAAAAATAGAGTTTCTGGCGTAGCACAATGGAGAGTAATCTTCACGTTTAGACCCTCACTATCCAACCCTGGGGGTTAACCCGACAATAACACTGAAATGTTCACTCTCCCTCCGGGGGTGAGAAAAAGGTGCTCCACAGTGTGTCCCCTCCCTCCTCACGATGGCTTCCACATAGTCTCCATTACTGGGGTAAAGCAGGATGTCCTCAAAAGAAACGAGGATAATAGTACACTGCAGCTCATGGTCCCGGATCGAGGCAGGCTACTATGTATGGTGGACCGGGAGGTGGGGTAGGGGAGTCACAAGGGGGCAGCGGGAATGAGACGTGAAGAGGGGGTAGTGAGAATCTGTGGTGACTGCTCGCCATGGGTAGATGGTTGCCGGTGTCAAAAGAAACAGCAGTACCGCCATTCAAGTGAGAACATGAAGGGGTGGTGGTTCAACTAAAGTGGGTAAAGGAGTTGCAAAAGCGGCAAAGGGGATATAGACTAAAGTTACTCACATTTTCCGGTTCTCATCTTGGGATAAAGAACGGGGACGTCTTCCGTATCTTTGCGGCCGCTGTGGTTGTGGAGCTTGTCCCCTCGATGCGCCTAAGCGCTCTGGAGCACGGGGTAGATAGTCCAGCCAGTTGGGGATGGTGATCGGGTCCGTCCCAAGAAAGTCGAAGAGAGCTGGCAGGGATTCCGGGGATCGCAGCAGGAAGGATTTCTGGTCCTTGAGGAAGGTGACCGACAGCGGAAAACCCCATCAGTAAGTTGCGTTGCAGCGTCTGGCCAGGTCTAGCAGGGGTTTCAAGAGAGCGCGTCGGTGAAGTGTTGGCCTGGAGATGTTGGGCAGAAGTTTGACTGTGGCGCCATCAAATTCTAGATCACCTGTCTCCCAGGCTCCTCAGGCTATGGCTTCTTTATGGGTATAGTGGTGTAGCCGGGAAATCACGTCTCGCGGCCTGGAAGGGTCAGACGTGCGAGGGCCCAGAGCTCTATGAACCCGGTCTATCTCTATGCATTCAGGGAGGTGATCGCCCGCCACTCTTTTGAATTTATCTATGACCGTGGCCAGTAAGTCCGATGGGCCCGTTGCCTCCGGGAGGCCCCGAAGCCGCAGCTTGTTCCTCCGGCTCCAGTCCTCCATTTCCTCCATGCGGAGCTGGAGGTCCACTGCTGAGTTAGATTGGTCCCTTTGGCGAGATTCTAGGGTGGTAACTCTCTGCTCGAGGGTCACCAAGGAGCATTCACCTGCCGAGAGGCGAGTGGACAGTGCTTGAACATCCTGCTTTACCGCTCGGATCTCTCTCTTGTGTGCGGCCTCCACCTTCCCCACCAGGGCTTCGATATCCGCACGTGTCAGGAGGGCCTGCAGGATGGCCTTCAACTCCGCATCCGCTCTGAATGTAATCGGCAAAGGTACTGCACTCCCCGGGGTCCCGGGAGGTATCTCAGGCGAACCAGAGAAGATTACGGGGCTGCGGGATCCCTCTGATAATGTGGGATAGAGACACGAGGGCCCGCCATCTTGAAATCTGGGGAACCGGACCGCAATCTTCCAAAAAGTCTCTGAAAGTCACCAGCAACGGGGGTATTATTGATCGGGCTGGTTTTCTTCTTATTTCTCCGGTTGGTCCGTTTCTTAGATGAGAGCATTCTGTATTAAAGAATCAAGTAATGCCAGGATGGGAGAGAGACGGTCGGGAGCTCAGCGTTAACACGTCTTCACACGGCCATGTCCAGACCACGCCCCCCACCTCTGTGGTTTTTACTTTTTGCGCTATAAACAAAAGAAAAACAACAATTTTGAAAAAAACACAATATTTTTTATTTTTTGCTATAATAAATATCCCAAAATTAAAAAAAAAATAAAATCTTCACTAGTTTATCAGTTTAGACTGATATTTATTCTTCTACATATTTTGGGTACAAAAAAAATCGCAATAAGCGTATATTGATTGGTTTGCGCAAAAGTTATAGCATCTACAAAATAGGGGATAGATTTATGGCATTTTTATAACTTTTTTTTTCCCTTTAGTAATGCTAGCGAGCTGCGATTCTTAACGGTACTGCAACATTGCGGCAGACAGATCGGACACTTTGACACATTTTTGGAACCATTGACATTTATACAGTGATCAGTGTTATAAAAATGCACTGATTACTGTATAAATGGCACTGGTAGGGAAGGTGTTAACACTAGGGGGGCGATCAAGGGGTTAAATGTGTTCCCTCACTGTGTGTTCTAACTGTGGGGGGATGGGACTGACTTGGGGAGGAGACCGATCGTTGTTCCTATATACTAGGAACAACAGATCAGTCTCCTCACCCCTGACAGAATGTGGATTCGTGTGCTTCCACACACAAATTCCCGTTCTCGTTCCGTCAGGAGCGATCGCAGGTGACCGACGGACATCGCAGCCACCGGGCATGCGCATCGGCTCCTCAGGGACGTACAGCTACGGCGATTTGGGCAGGAGTGCCATTCTGCCCCCGTCAATCGACGGCGGGAAGTCAGCAAGTGGTTAACGACACCCCAAAACCAGTTTGCAAAACACGGTGCGACTGGCTGAATGGAATCGCATTGCCCACCCATGCAATCCGATTCCAGCGTGGCAAAAAGAGAATTGCATGTGATTTGAACGGGAATTTGGTGTAATTCCTGTCTGAATCACATGTGGTTCCCTGCACTTTATTAGTGTGAACTGGGACTTAAAGTGAATTTTATTGAGTTTATTGTTCGATTTGTTCATGCAATCATGTGCTAGAAAAAAAACAGTTTTTTTTTTTGTTGTTTTTGTTTTTTCATTATTGGGCATTCATTTGCTTCATTTATTTTGTTTGCTAAGTGAATAGTTTCTGCTGCTTTAGTAAAGGGTCATTCACACTAGCAGATGTGTGGTAATGGTTACATTTGTGAGCAAAGTGCCTTCGCGCTACTCTGGATAAGTGCAAAATATTCATAAACAATTTAAAAAGTGAAAGTGCATAAATAAATGCAGGAAAATCTATTAGTGTGACACAAACCACTGTTCAAATGAAATAAATAATAAGGCGATTCTGCTCAGATATTTAAAAATAGTGCCCAAGTAATAAATTAAAATATTTTAGGAGAGTATCTAAATTGTTTCCATATTGTATAAAACCACGTGGTATTTAGGAAAAAATATATAAAATATATAAAAATATATATAAAGTATATAAAAATATTTAAAAATATTATATCTCAAATGGGAAATATTCAATCAATAATCTATATGGCAATCATAATGTCCATATGTGAATTCTCAGTGCTTGGCAGGCAGTAGTATCAATAATAAACAAATAAATATATATCCAAACAAATGGAATTAGATGGATGAAATAAGTATAGTCTGAACTTGATAAGTTTTACTTTCAATGTCTATGACAGTGGTAAGGGGCAATCTGTAGGAAGTCCAACCAGTATTATAATGGGTAGAGGATAATAAAGTCCTATGAATATAAGATGAGGTAAGGATGATTGTTCCAAATGTTTCTGCTGCAGCTCCTTTAAGTGTCTGGTCTCCCAGAACTCTTACCTCGAGATTAGTGATAGCATGCAATTACCGCCGTCACCACTGGGGGGATCCCTCGGTTTTCCTAATGATGCGGTTTCCTCTCTCCTAGCTATGTTCAGTCTCTCTCTCTCCTGTTAGATGGGATGGCACCTCCCTGAAGAGGAGATGTGGGGGGGGGGGGGGGCCTCCAATAGTGCAGTATGTCAAGTTTTTTTTTAAAAAACGTATTTATTAAAAGGCATATACTCTTACACAAAGCAAAATTAAAAAACACAGGGAACAAATTAGGTGTTGTTCCTCGCCTTCTCACGTCACTTCCGGTCGCGGCTCTATCCGGCCAATCCCTACGCGTTACGTTGTTTCACACAACTTCATCTGGAGAACCGGATTGTTTATTGGACTATGTTTTTATTGTTAAATTCCGGAAGTGGTATAGCGGCCATTTTTGGAATGGGCGATATGGGTACATTGTGGCCATTTTGTTGTAGCCTATTATAGAGGTATATTGCAGTCATGATTTAAAGCGGAGTTCCACACAAAAATGGAACTTCCGCTTTTCGGAACCCCCCCCCTCCGGTGTCACATTTGGCACCTTTCAGGGGGGAGGGGGTGCAGATACCTGTCTAAGACAGGTATTTGCACCCACTTCCGGCATAGATTCCCATGGGAGTCTATGCCTCTTCCTGTCCCTCCGCGCTGTCTGCTGGGAAACACACAGCTCCCAGGAGATAGCGGGGACCAGTTACGATGCGCAGCGCGACTCGCACATGCGCAGTAGGGAACCAGGAAGTGAAGCCGCAATGCTTCACTTCCTGATTCCCTCACCTAGGATGGCGGCGGCAGCTGCCGAGAACCGAGCGGGTTCTCGGCGTCACCTGCCGACATCGCTGGACCCTGGGACAGGTAAGTGGCCATGTATTAAAAGTCAGCAGCTGCAGTATTTGTAGCTGCTGGCTTTTTATTTTTTTTTTTTTTTTGTCGGTTTAGGTGGACCCCCGCTTTAATGTTAAGTCTACCGTCGGCCATTTTTAGTAAGTTTAGTGTCTGCAATGTAGGTATAAAACCCCGGCCACTCATACAATCGCAATCTTGAACTAGTCAGGCTACACTTTACAATTCTGGATTTATTTAGAGCCTGTAAGATTAAATATACATTACTTATTAGTGAGTATATACCTTACTAGTGGAATTGGTGTCTGATATAGTCGCTTAGCATCTGTTTGGTGAGATAATATATACTGTTCTATATCCATGGTGTAAAACATTCTTGATTGGACCATCCAATCAATCTTGATCAAATTGTATATCATCAAATATATAATATGCATTTTACACACCAACCTCTTAATACAAAAATGAATAAAAGTTGTTATTCTTTATATCTCAATGGTGAGTTATTACGTACTAAAATTAATTTGTTAAAATGTTTAGTAAATAATTAAAATTCATTAATAAATATATCCCAGAGCAACCCTATGGTGTTGTGATTTATGATACATACATATTATCTAATTCGTGATCTCCTCCTAGAGGTATCTATATGTTTCCAGCAATACTAGCTGCATATTTATCCATTTTATTGTAAAGCTACTCATGTAAATAGGGTGTGGGTATAAAAATGGAATCAATATATTAATTACGTGTATTAAAAGTTACTTAAAAAACAATTCAAATCAAACTCTACGTTCATTCCCCCAGGTGTTAATGTGCGCATAGTATATATCCATTTGGATTCCTTCTGACTTATTGTTCTAATTTTGTGACTACCTCTCCACGCTTTTTGGTATTTATCAATACCCCAAAATTGGAGGAGGGATCCTTATTATGTTTCAATAGGAAATGTTTTGATACGTTGTGTTTTGGAAAGCCATTTTGTATATTTTGTATATGTTCCTTTATCCTTACTTTCAGTGCTCTCTTGGTCCTTCCAACATACTGTAAATTACAGCTGCACTGGAGAACATATACAACTCCTTCTGTATGGCAATTGATAAAATCATGGATCATATGTACTTGGCCCGTATTCGTGGCTGTAAATTCCGTTCTTTTGGCCAGAAACTTTTTTGCATGACGACAGGCGTAACAATTTTTGCAAGGATAAAATCCTTTGCCACTAAAGAAGGTGAAAGTTGGTTTCCTTGGTGGTTCTATTACTGATTTGACAATCAGATCCTTGATTGCGGGAGCTCCTTTATAGATGATATTCGGACGTTCTGGTAATATCTTGTTTGTCATTTTTGAGGATGTGCCAATGGCGCTTGATAATCCTGGCCACATCCTTATATTGGGCGTTATAGTCCAATATTAAGCTTGATGCTTCTGATAGTCGCTAAGCGACTATATCAGACACCAATTCCACTAATAAGGTATATACTCACTAATAAGTAATGTATATTTAATCTTACAGGCTCTAAATAAATCCAGAATTGTAAAGTGTAGCCTGACTAGTTCAAGATTGCGATTGTATGAGTGGCCGGGGTTTTATACCTACATTGCAGACACTAAACTTACAAAAAATGGCCGACGGTAGACTTAACATTAAATCATGACTGCAATATACCTCTATAATAGACTACAACAAAATGGCCACGATGTACCCATATCGCCCATTCCAAAAATGGCCGCTATACCACTTCCGGAATTTAACAATAAAAACATAGTCCAATAAACAATCTGGTTCCCCAGATGAAGTTGTGTGAAACAACGTAACGCGTAGGGATTGGCCGGATAGAGCCGCGACCGGAAGTGACGTGAGAAGGCGAGGAACAACACCTAATTTCTTCCCTGTGTTTTTTAATTTTGCTTTGTGTAAGAGTATATGCCTTTTAATAAATACGTTTTTTTTTTTAAACTTGACATACTGCACTATTGGAGGGCCCCCCCCCCTGTCTCCTCTTCAGGGAGGTGCCATCCCATCTAACAGTAGAGGGAGACTGAACGTAGCTAGGAGAGAGGAAACAGCATCATTAGGAAAACCGAGGGATCCCCCCAGTGGTGACGGCGGTAATTGCATGCTATCACTAATCTCGAGGTAAGAGTTCTGGGAGACCAGACACTTAAAGGAGCTGCAGCAGAAACATTTGGAACAATCATCCTTACCTCATCCTATATTCACAGAACTTTATTATCCTCTACCCATTATAATACTGGTTGGACTTCCTACAGATTGCCCCTTACCACTGTCATAGACATTGAAAGTGAAACTTATCAAGTTCAGACTATACTTATTTCATCCATCTAATTCCATTTGTTTGGATATATATTTATTTGTTTATTATTGATACTACTGCCTGCCAAGCACTGAGAATTCACATATGGACATTATGATTGCCATGTAGATTATTGATTGAATTTCTAAACAAAGGACCAGTTTACTGTCCTTCAGACTTTAGGGGGGCCGGACTAAGTCCAGTGGGAGTAAACAATGCCCTATCATTGGTGTCAGTGGGAGGAATAGTGCCCCATCATTGGTATCAGTGGGAGGAATAGTGCCCTATCATTGGTATCAGTGGGAGGAATAGTGCCCCATCATTGGTATCAGTGGGAGGAATAGTGCCCCATCATTGGTATCAGTGGGAGAATAGTGCCCCATCATTGGTATCAGTGGGAGGAATAGTGCCCCATCATTGGTGTCAGTGAATGGAATAGTGCCCCTGGTAGGTTTGCAGTTGCGCCATACTTTTTCCATTTTCGGATGATGGATTGAACAGTACTCCGTGAGATGTTCAAAGCTTGAGATATTTTTTTCATAACCTAACCCTGCTTTATACTTCACAACTTTATCCCTGACCTGTCTGGTGTGTTCCTTGGCCTTCATGATGCTGTTTGTTCACTAAGGTTCTCTAACAAACCTCTGAAGGCTTCACAGAACAGCTGTATTTATAACTGAGATTAAATTACACACAGGTGGACTCTATTTACTAATTAGGTGACTTCTGAAGGCAATTGGTTCCACTAGATTTCAGTTAGGGGTATATGAGCAAAGGGGGCTGAATACAAATGCCCCCCCCCCCCCCCCCCCACACACACACACACTTTTCACATATTTATTTGTAAAAAATGTTGAAAACCATTTATCATTTTCCTTCCACTTCACAATTATGTGCCACTTTGTGTTGGTCTATCACATAAAATCCCAATAAAATACATTTATGTTTTTGGTTGAAACATGACAAAATGTGGAAGATTTCAAGAGGTATGAATACTTTTTCAAGGCACTGTGTTTGTTTCCCTTACTTCTATATCTGGGATGAGATCATGCTCAGACTGAGGCTAGGTTCACACTTGTACATTGCATGCAAAGTTGCGCACATTCCTGCAATGCACAAAAACATGCATACTTTTGCAGATGAATGACTATTAATATTTAAAGTGTTAGTAAACCCAGGACTCTGCATTCACTATATCTGATCTCCCCAGGACTCTGCATTCACTATATCTGGTCTCCCCAGGACCCTGCAGTCACTATATCTGGTCTCCTCAGGACCCTGCATTCACTATATCTGGTCTCCCCAGGACCCTGCATTCACTATATCTGGTCTCCCCAGGACCCTGCATTCACTATATCTGGTCTCCTCAGGACCCTGCATTCACTTTATCTGGTCTCCCAAGGACCCTGCATTCACTATATCTGGTCTCCCCAGGACCCTGCATTCACTTTATCTGGTCTCCCAAGGACCCTGCATTCACTATATCTGGTCTCCCCAGGACCCTGCATTCACTATATCTGGTCTCCCCAGGACCCTGCAGTCACTATATCTGGTTTTCCCAGGAGCCTGCATTCACTATATCTGGTCTCCCCAGGAGCCTGCATTCACTATATCTGGTCTCCCCAGGACCCTGCAGTCACTATATCTGGTCTCCCCAGGACTCTGCATTCACTATATCTGGTCTCCCACAGTACACAGAACATGGAAATTCAATTATTTTAGTAAATATAAACTGCGAAATACCTTTTCTGATCAGCAGTATATAGCAGTCTTGTGACTTCTATCAGTGTCTGGTTAAAGCTTGTAGGAGCAGTTTTCATTCTCCTCTGACTGTCCTATGAGGCTGCAGGACCCCTTACCCTCTGTCTGGACAGTGCTGATTGGCCCTGTGCTGATCACGTGCACTCCCCCAAGAAAAAAAAAACTCTCTAGCAATACACACCAAACTGAGCATGTGCAGAGTGCCCCCCAAGGCTCTGTACTCTCCGGAGATGGATTGGGGACAGTGGAAGAAGGGGAGGATCAGAGAGGACAGGATCAAACAGCCTTTTTACACAATGCAGAGGATTAACCCCTTAGGTCCCACAGTGAGTATAACAAGCATGCTTTGCTCCATATACAGACTGATTTACTGTTGTGGGTTTAATAACACTAATGTCACCCCCACATACACCTTGTTAATGCATGCACATTCACACGTGCAATAGTCACATGGTAGCACAGCACCATGCATTGTGGTGAAGCAGAATTTTTTTTAAACGTCATGCACTTCTTTTGTGCATTATTCGTGCATAGGGCAGCCCAATTAAATGCAACATGACAAGTGAAATCAGGCAAACAGGCACAAAACTGCATGCTGACTGCTGCCCCTGCGTAGGTGTGAACAGAGTCCGGCAGAGAAATAAGTTGCAGTGTCAGCAGCTCTGTGGATACATTGGTCCCATAACATGCAGTTTACATTTGCTTCCAACTAACTCTCAGCCCCCCCCTTCAAACCAGTGTGACTTGTCATGTGATGTGACAGTTTAAAATTGCATGGTAAGTCGCACCCTATTTGTGTCTGTGGAACCGTTCGAATCGGTGCGTCTCCACTGATTTGAAAAAGGTTCCCGTGCTAATTTTTACGTGCGACTTGCATAGACATCTGTGCATTAAAATCGCCCAGATGTCGGAATCGCACATGGAATCGCACTGACCCACGGCTTTGAAATCGCGAGATTTCAAAGCCACATTCAGTGTGAACCAGGGTGTCAATCTGCATTATTCAGAGGTTTCATTTTATTTGTGCATCATTTAAGCGCTTCTAACATTTACAAATGTTTTGCTACGATTGCAGTCGCAAAAAAAAAAAAAAAAAAAAGAACATTAGTGCAGTGGCAAATATGGTGTATGTACTGCAAATTTATTTGTAAAAAAAAAAACAGTCGCATGTAGTCGCAAACACGAAAAGCTGCACCTCGAAAAATGATGGTCACAGCACGGGAATTTTCACTTGCAGCTGAAGTGTTCATGCGCTTGCTCTGCGAGAGGTAGAAAACTGCTGCTTCAGAATTGATTAACGCCCCTCCCCCCCCCCCCCAGTGCATGTTTTAGAAAACACGAATGTTGTCTATTGGTGTGTAGAATGATTACCTGAATCGCTCCTTATTCCGGGAGGGGGTTGGGTCGCTCGTGATGCTGTAGTGTCCCTCCAGAGTGAAGGGAATATTCCACTGAAAGCATATGACTGTATATTGCTGTTTTTAAACAAATACTGCATCTTATCAGTTCACAGGGTGTGTCTTCCAACAGTAAAGTAAAAAAAAAAAAAAATGATAAGAGTTAAAAGACACACCCACTTCTGATAGGCCGGATTGAGGATTAGGTTTTCGACAGCGAATATTCATTCGCTGTTGTAACACACCTGGGTAGGCTCCAGTCGCACTCTCTGCGCCCCGAGCCCACCCTATTTTGAAGCCTATTAGAGCCTCTGGCTCTAATCAGGTGCTTAAAAACCACTTGCCGCCCGCCATATAGCAATATGACGTCGGCAAAGTGGTTGCGATATCCTGACCGGACGTGATATGACATCGGCAGGATATCAAGCCTCTGTGCTCCCCCTGGGGGGGGCGCATTGCGGCGATCGTTGTTGCGGCATGCCAGTCTGACACACCGCAACTCCGATCTAAGTAAAAAGTCTCTGATGTAGGCTCTTTACCATGTGATCAGCTGTGTCCAATCACAGCTGATCACGATGTAAACAGGAAGAGCCGTTGATTGGCTTTTCCTCACTCGCGTCTGAAAGACGCGAGTAGAGCCAATCGGCTGGTTTCCTGACGGGGGGTCTGTGCTAATTGTTTATCAGTGCAGTCCCTCCTTGGATGCCCGTCCAGGACCACCAGGATGCCACCAGGACCACCAGGGATGGCCACCACACTGGACCACCAGGGAAATGGCGATCATTGCCCAGGCAGCTGCCAATTAGTGCCATTGAAAAATGCCTGTCAGTGCCAGTGATGCCTATCAGTGAAATCCAGTGCCAGTCATCAGTGCCCATCAGTGTCGCCTATCAGTGCCCATCAGTGCCCATCAGTGCCACCTATGAGTGCCCATCAGTGCTGCCTATCAATGCCTATCAGTGCCACATATCAGTGCTGCCTATCAGTGCCCATCGTCAGTGCCACCTCATCAGTGCCATCTCATTAGTGCCACCTCATCTGTGCCACCTTTTCAATGCCCGTCAGTGTAGCTTATCAGTGCCCATAAGTGAAGGAGAAAACATACTTATTTACAAAATTTTATATCAAAAACAAAGAAAAACTTTTTTTTTTCCAAAATTTTTCAGTCTTTTTTTATTCAATTAGTAAAAAATAAAAACTACAGAGGTGATCAAACACCACCCAAAGAAAGCTCTATTTGTGGGAACAAAATGATAAAAATTTACTTTGGGTACAGTGTAGCATGACCGCGCAATTGTCATTTAAAACGTGACAGCGCTGAAAGCTGAAAATTGGCCTGGCCAGGAAGGGGGGAAAGTGCCCGGTATTGTAGTGGTTAAAAAAAAAAAAAAAAAAACAAGCCGCTGTAATTCACGCGCCCGGTGCCCTGAAAGGGGCCGGACGCATGAATAGGGGATGGCTGCAGCGGCCCTGGATAACTCATGCTTTGCATAAATCTATCCATTGCATATAGGGGGTTGGCCAGGATAGAGGGTGCGGTGCCCGGGCACCCCTAATGGTTACTGGCTACTGCTCCTGGGAGATGCGTGTCATCATTTCCCAGGAATCAGCGTCGAGGGCTAGGTTGCCATCACAACGGGGCGGGACTTTTGGCGACGACGCCCGTTGTGATGGCAACCTGGGCAGTTGACATCGCTCCGATTAAAGATTACTGTGCATGCGCGAGACCTGAGATAGAACGGGCGGTGCCTGCTGGTCGATCAGCGGCACCGTATCCCGGAAGAGGATGCCTGTGGGCTTCACATGCCCACAGGCAAGATGAAAACGATCTCTATGAAAATTTATAAGTTTATTTTTTAAAAGAAAAAGGACATCATTAATCAAGCAAAACGGAAAAAGTGAGTTATATATATATGTGTGTAAGTCATAATCTTTGGCATTTAGCAATAAAAAAAAAAACGTTTTATACAGTGGAACACCACTTTAAGGCTGATTAGAGTAAATTAAGGGTTAATAAGGGGTTAAACAGAGGAACATTTGTTCATCCCTTTGATCTGCAGATAAAGAAACAGTAATATACAAAAAGAAACAAAGAAATAAACAAAAAGAAACAAAAGAAAAACAACAATTTTGAAAAAAACACAATATTTTTTACTTTTTGCTATAATAAATATCCCAAAATTAAAAAAAAAAAAATCTTCACTAGTTTATCAGTTTAGACTGATATTTATTCTTCTACATATTTTGGGTAAAAAAAAAAACGCAATAAGCGTATATTGATTGGTTTGCGCAAAAGTTGTAGCGTCTACAAAATAGGGGATAGATTTATGGCATTTTTATAATTTTTTTTTTCACCTTAGTAATGCTAGCGAGCTGCGATTCTTAACGGTACTGCAACATTGCGGCAGACAGATCGGACACTTTGACACATTTTTGGAACCATTGACATTTATACAGTGATCAGTGTTATAAAAATGCACTGATTACTGTATAAATGGCACTGGTAGGGAAGATGTTAACACTAGGGGGGCGGTCAAGGGGTTAAATGTGTTCCCTCACTGTGTGTTCTAACTGTGGGGGGATGGGACTGACTTGGGGAGGAGACCGATCGTTGTTTCTATATACTAGGAACAACATATCAGTCTCCTCACCCCTGACAGAATGTGGATTCGTGTGTTTCCACACACAAATCCCCGTTCTCGTTCCGTCAGGAGCGATCGCGGGTGACCGACGGACATCGCAGCCACCGAGCATGCGCATCGGCTCCTCAGGGACGTACAGCTACGGCGATTTGGGCAGGAGTGCCATTCTGCCCCCGTCAATTGACGGCGGGAAATCAGCAAGTGGTTAACGACACCCCAAAACCAGTTTGCAAAACACGGTGCGACTGGCTGAATGGAATCGCATTGCCCACCCATGCAATCCGATTCCAGTGTGGCAAAAAGAGAATTGAATGTGATGTGAACGGGAATTTGGTGTAATTCCTGTCTGAATCACATGTGGTTCCCTGCACTGTATTAGTGTGAACTGGGACTTAAAGTGAATTTTATTGAGTTTATTGTTCGATTTGTTCATGCAATCATGTGCTAGAAAAAAAAAACAGTTTTTTTTTTTTTTTGTTGTTTTTGTTTTTTCATTATTGGGCATTCATTTGCTTCATTTATTTTGTTTGCTAAGTGAATAGTTTCTGCTGCTTTAGTAAAGGGTCATTCACACTAGCAGATGTGTGGTAATGGTTACATTTGTGAGCAAAGTGCCTTCGCGCTACTCTGGATAAGTGCAAAATATTCATAAACAATTTCAAAAGTGAAAGTGCATAAATAAATGCAGGAAAATCTATTAGTGTGACACAAACCACTGTTCAAATGAAATAAATAATAAGGCGATTCTGCGCAGATATTTAAAAATAGTGCCCAAGTAATAAATTAAAATATTTTAGGAGAGTATCTAAATTGTTTCCATATTGTATAAAACCACGTGGTATTTAGGAAAAAATATATAAAATATATAAAAATATATATAAAGTATATAAAAATATTTAAAAATATTATATCTCAAATGGGAAATATTCAATCAATAATCTATATGGCAATCATAATGTCCATATGTGAATTCTCAGTGCTTGGCAGGCAGTAGTATCAATAATAAACAAATGGAATTAGATGGATGAAATAAGTATAGTCTGAACTTGATAAGTTTCACTTTCAATGTCTATGACAGTGGTAAGGGGCAATCTGTAGGAAGTCCAACCAGTATTATAATGGGTAGAGGATAATAAAGTCCTGTGAATATAAGATGAGGTAAGGATGATTGTTCCAAATGTTTCTGCTGCAGCTCCTTTAAGTGTCTGGTCTCCCAGAACTCTTACCTCGAGATTAGTGATAGCATGCAATTACCGCCGTCACCACTGGGGGGATCCCTCGGTTTTCCTAATGATGCTGTTTCCTCTCTCCTAGCTATGTTCAGTCTCCCTCTCCTGTTAGATGGGATGGCACCTCCCTGAAGAGGAGACGGGGGGGGCTCCAATAGTGCAGTATGTCAAGTTTTTTTAAAAAAACGTATTTATTAAAAGGCATATACTCTTACACAAAGCAAAATTAAAAAACACAGGGAAGAAATTAGGTGTTGTTCCTCGCCTTCTCACGTCACTTCCGGTCGCGGCTCTATCCGGCCAATCCCTACACGTTACGTTGTTTCACACAACTTCATCTTGTTTATTGGACTATGTTTTTATTGTTAAATTCCGGAAGTGGTATAGCGGCCATTTTAGGAATGGGCGATATGGGTACATCGTGGCCATTTTGTTGTAGTCTATTATAGAGGTATATTGCAGTCATGATTTAATGTTAAGTCTACCGTCGGCCATTTTTTGTAAGTTTAGTGTCTGCAATGTAGGTATAAAACCCCGGCCACTCATACAATCGCAATCTTGAACTAGTCAGGCTACACTTTACAATTCTGGATTTATTTAGAGCCTGTAAGATTAAATATACATTACTTATTAGTGAGTATATACCTTACTAGTGGAATTGGTGTCTGATATAGTCGCTTAGCGACTATCGGAAGCATCAAGCTTAATATTGGACTATAACGCCCAATATAAGGATGTGGCCAGGATTATCAAGCGCCATTGGCACATCCTCAAAAATGACAAACAAGATATTACCAGAACGTCCGAATATCATCTATAAAAGAGCTCCCCTTTATACTTTATACACTGTGTTTGTTTCCCTTACTTCTATATCTGCATAGTTGCCAACAGTCCCGATTTTCCCGGGACAATCCCGATTTTGGGACCCTCGTCCCGATTGGAGAGTGTCCCGAATCGGGATTTTCCATAAGGAAAATCGGGAATGTTGGTTTTTTTTTTTTTTTTTTTTTTTTTTTTTTTTTGGAGCAGCGGGCTCCAGCAAAATGGCGGCCGGCGCTGCCGCTCTAGCTGCCTCTAGTGGAGAGGGGAAGGGGGCTCGATCCGTGCAGCCAATGAAGCGGCTTCTTTGGCTGCACGGCCCCTCCCCTCTCCACTGAAGCGAGCAGAAGACACGGCGCCGGCGCCGTGTCTTCCTGAAAGTTCCCCAGCCCCGTACTGCGCAAGCGCTGCGCCTGCGCAGTACAGGGGGTCCGCCATTGCCGAGGGGAACTTTCTCGGCAGAACACCGGCCGCTCCTCCACTGAGCGGGGGCCGGGCTGCATTGAGGGGGGGAGGCTGCACTAACTGAGGGGGGGCTGCAATAACTGAGGGGGGGGCTGCACTAACTGAGGGGGGGCTGCAGTGAGGGGGGCTGCACTAACTGAGGGGGGGCTGCAGTGAGGGGGGCTGCACTAACTGAGGGAGGGCTGCAGTGAGTGGGGCTGCACTAACTGAGGGGGGGCTGCAATAACTGAGGGGGGGCTGCACTAACTGAGGGGGGGGCTGCACTGAGGGGAGGCTGCACTGAGGGGGGCTGCACTAACTGAGGGGGGGGCTGCACTGAGGGGGGAGGCTGTACTAACTGGGGGGGGCTGCACTGAGGGGAGGCTGCACTAAGGGGGGGAGGCTGCACTAACTGAGTGGGGCTGCACTGAGGGTGGGCTGCACTAACTGAAGGGGGGCTGCACTGAGGGGGGGCTGCATTAACTGAGGGGGGGGCTGCATTAACTGAGGGGGGGCTTCACTGAGGGGGGGCTGCACTGAGGGGGGGCTGCACTAACTGAGGGGGGGCTGCATTGGCGGGGGCACCTGATGCAAGGACAGACTCTGGCGGGGGCACCTGATGCAAGGACAGACTCTGCTGGTGGCAGGCGACGTGGCTAGTGACACGCTCAGGGATCCCACTGATTCGGCATTATGGTGAGTTGAATGATTTAATTTTATATTACAATGTAATAATAGAAATAATGCGCTTCAATCATCCTGACACCATAACAACCATGGTGCCGGGATGATTGAAGCGTTAACACCAGGTGTTTGGAGTATCTTTATCTGCTGATTGTTAAACTTTCTAGAATACACATATTTCTATTGTTGTGTAGGACCTGGGGCTGCTGTCCCGTCATTCCCCTCTCCCCCTTTCCCTCTCCCCCTTTCCCTCTCCCCCTTTCCCTCCCCCATTCATCTCAGACTCTAACCATACCCTCTTGAGCCACGCCCACTTTCCGCGTAAGCTACGCCCACTTTCCGCGTAAGCCACGCCCACTTTCCGCGTAAACCACGCCCATTTTTCGCCGCGGCGCGCTTCGCGCGCCGCAACTATTATTTTTTACTAGGTCACGCCTACAAACGAATGCCCCGCCTCCTAATTATTGATTGGCTCCGCCTACAGCAAAAAAAAGTGTCCCACATATTTTTTTTTCAATGTTGGCAACTATGTATCTGGGACGAGATCATGCACAGACTGAGGCTAGGTTCACACTTGTACATTGCATGCAAAGTTGCGCACATTCCTGCAATGCACAAAAACATGCATACTTTTGCAGATGAATGACTATTAATATTGAAAGTGTTAGTAAACCCAGGACTCTGCATTCACTATATCTGGTCTCCCCAGGAGCCTGCATTCACTATATCTGGTCTCCTCAGGACTCTGCATTCACTATATCTGGTCTCCCCAGGACTCTGCATTCACTATATCTGGTCTCCCCAGGACTCTGCATTCACTATATCTGGTCTCCCCAGGAGCCTGCACTCACTATATCTGGTCTCCCCAGGAGCCTGCACTCACTATATCTGGTCTCCCCAGGAGCCTGCAGTCACTATATCTGGTCTCCCCAGGAGCCTGCAGTCACTATATCTGGTCTCCCCAGGAGCCTGCCTTCACTATATCTGGTCTCCCCAGGAGCCTGCATTCACTATATCTGATCTCCCCAGGACTCTGCATTCACTATATCTGATCTCCCCAGGACTCTGCATTCACTATATCTGCTCCCCAGGAGCCTGCATTCACTATATCTGGTCTCCCCAGGAGCCTGCACTCACTATATCTGATCTCCCCAGGACTCTGCATTCACTATATCTGCTCCCCAGGAGCCTGCATTCACTATATCTGCTCCCCAGGAGCCTGCAGTCACTATATCTTCTCTCCCCAGGAGCCTGCACTCACTATATCTGGTCTCCCCAGGAGCCTGCCTTCACTATATCTGGTCTCTCCAGGAGCCTGCATTCACTATATCTGGTCTCCCCAGGAGCCTGCATTCACTATATCTGGTCTCCCCGGGAGCCTGCATTCACTATATCTGGTCTCCCCAGGAGCCTGCAGTCACTATATCTGGTCTCCCCAGGACTCTGCAGTCACTATATCTGGTCTCCCCAGGACTCTGCATTCACTATATCTGGTCTCCCCAGGAGCCTGCATTCACTATATCTGCTCTCCCCAGGACCCTGCAGTCACTATATCTGGTCTCCCCAGGACTCTGCATTCACTATATCTGGTCTCCCCAGGACTCTGCAGTCACTATATCTGGTCTCCCCAGTACACAGAACATGGAAATTCAATTATTTTAGTAAATATAAACTGCTAAATACCTTTTCTGATCAGCAGTATATAGCAGTCTTGTGACTTCTATCAGTGTCTGGTTAAAGCTTGTAGGAGGAGTTTTCATTCTCCTCTGACTGTCCTATGAGGCTGCAGGACCCCTGACCCTCTGTCTGGACAGTGCTGATTGGCCCTGTGCTGATCACGTGCACTCCTCCAAGAAAATAAAAAGCTCTCTAGCAATACACAGCAAACTGAGCATGTGCAGAGTGCCCCCCAAGGCTCTGTACTCTCTGGAGATGGATTGGGAACAGTGGAAGAAGGGGAGGATCAGAGAGGACAGGATCAAACAGCCTTTTTACACAATGCAGAGGATTAACCCCTTAGGTCCCACAGTGAGTATAACAAGCATGCTTTACTCCATATACAGACTGATGTTACTGATGTGGGTTTAATAACACTAATGTCACCCCCACATACACCTTGTTAATGCATGCACATTCACACGTGCAATAGTCACATGGTAGCACAGCACCATGCATTGTGGTGAAGCAGAATTTTTTTTAAACGTCATGCACTTCTTTTGTGCATTATTCGTGCATAGGGCAGCCCAATTAAATGCAACATGACAAGTGAAATCAGGCAAACAGGCACAAAACTGCATGCTGACTGCTGCCCCTGCGTAGGTGTGAACAGAGTCCGGCAGAGAAATAAGTTGCAGTGTCAGCAGCTCTGTGGATACATTGGTCCCATAACATGCAGTTTACATTTGCTTCCAACTAACTCTCAGCCCCCCCCTTCAAACCAGTGTGACTTGTCATGTGATGTGACAGTTTAAAATTGCATGGTAAGTCGCACCCTATTTGTGTCTGTGGAACCGTTCGAATCGGTGCGTCTCCACTGATTTGAAAAAGGTTCCCGTGCTAATTTTTACGTGCGACTTGCATAGACATCTGTGCATTAAAATCGCCCAGATGTCGGAATCGCACATGGAATCGCACTGACCCACGGCTTTGAAATCGCGAGATTTCAAAGCCACATTCAGTGTGAACCAGGGTGTCAATCTGCATTATTCAGAGGTTTCATTTTATTTGTGCATCATTTAAGCGCTTCTAACATTTACAAATGTTTTGCTACGATTGCAGTCGCAAAAAAAAAAAAAAAAAAAGAACATTAGTGCAGTGGCAAATATGGTGTATGTACTGCAAATTTATTTGTAAAAAAAAAACAGTCGCATGTAGTCGCAAACACGAAAAGCTGCACCTCGAAAAATGATGGTCACAGCACGGGAATTTTCACTTGCAGCTGAAGTGTTCATGCGCTTGCTCTGCGAGAGGTAGAAAACTGCTGCTTCAGAATTGATTAACACCCCTCCCCCTCCCCCCCCAGTGCATGTTTTAGAAAACACGAATGTTGTCTATTGGTGTGTAGAATGATTACCTGAATCGCTCCTTATTCCGGGAGGGGGTTGGGTCGCTCGTGATGCTGTAGTGTCCCTCCAGAGTGAAGGGCATATTCCATATGACTGTATATGGCTGTTTTTAAACAAATACTGTATCTTATCAGTTCACAGGGTGTGTCTTCCAACAGTAAAGTAAAAAAAAAAAAATGATAAGAGTTAAAAGACACACCCACTTCTGATAGGCCGGATTGAGGATTAGGTTTTCGACAGCGAATATTCATTCGCTGTTGTAACACACCTGGGTAGGCTCCAGTCGCACTCTCTGCGCCCCGAGCCCACCCTATTTTGAAGCCTATTAGAGCCTCTGGCTCTAATCAGGTGCTTAAAAACCACTTGCCGCCCGCCATATAGCAATATGACGTTGGCAAAGTGGTTGCGATATCCTGACCGGACGTGATATGACATCGGCAGGATATCAAGCCTCTGTGCTCCCCCTGGGGGGGGGCGCATTGCGGCGATCGTTGTTGCGGCATGTCAGTCTGACACACCGCAACTCCGATCTAAGTAAAAAGTCTCTGATGTAGGCTCTTTACCACGTGATCAGCTGTGTCCAATCACAGCTGATCACGATGTAAACAGGAAGAGCCGTTGATTGGCTTTTCCTCACTCGCGTCTGAAAGACGCGAGTAGAGCCAATCGGCTGGTTTCCTGACGGGGGGTCTGTGCTAATTGTTTATCAGTGCAGTCCCTCCTTGGATGCCCGTCCAGGACCACCAGGATGCCACCAGGACCACCAGGGATGGCCACCACACTGGACCACCAGGGAAATGGCGATCATTGCCCAGGCAGCTGCCAATTAGTGCCATTGAAAAATGCCTGTCAGTGCCAGTGATGCCTATCAGTGAAATCCAGTGCCAGTCATCAGTGCCCATCAGTGTCGCCTATCAGTGCCCATCAGTGCCCATCAGTGCCACCTATGAGTGCCCATCAGTGCTGCCTATCAATGCCTATCAGTGCCGCATATCAGTGCTGCCTATCAGTGCCCATCGTCAGTGCCACCTCATCAGTGCCATCTCATTAGTGCCACCTCATCTGTGCCACCTTTTCAATGCCCGTCAGTGTAGCTTATCAGTGCCCATAAGTGAAGGAGAAAACATACTTATTTACAAAATTTTATATCAAAAACAAAGAAAAACTTTTTTTTTTCCAAAATTTTTCAGTCTTTTTTTATTCAATTAGTAAAAAATAAAAACTACAGAGGTGATCAAACACCACCCAAAGAAAGCTCTATTTGTGGGAACAAAATGATAAAAATTTACTTTGGGTACAGTGTAGCATGACCGCGCAATTGTCATTTAAAACGTGACAGCGCTGAAAGCTGAAAATTGGCCTGGGCAGGAAGGGGGGAAAGTGCCCGGTATTGTAGTGGTTAAAAAAAAAAAAAAAAACAAGCCGCTGTAATTCACGCGCCCGGTGCCCTGAAAGGGGCCGGACGCATGAATAGGGGATGGCTGCAGCGGCCCTGGATAACTCATGCTTTGCATAAATCTATCCATTGCATATAGGGGGTTGGCCAGGATAGAGGGTGCGGTGCCCGGGCACCCCTAATGGTTACTGGCTACTGCTCCTGGGAGATGCGTGTCATCATTTCCCAGGAATCAGCGTCGAGGGCTAGGTTGCCATCACAACGGGGCGGGACTTTTGGCGACGACGCCCGTTGTGATGGCAACCTGGGCAGTTGACATCGCTCCGATTAAAGATTACTGCGCATGCGCGAGACCTGAGATAGAACGGGCGGTGCCTGCTGGTCGATCAGCGGCACCGTATCCCGGAAGAGGATGCCTGTGGGCTTCACATGCCCACAGGCAAGATGAAAACGATCTCTATGAAAATTTATAAGTTTATTTTTTAAAAGTAAAAGGACATCATTAATCAAGCAAAACGGAAAAAGTGAGTTATATATATATGTGTGTAAGTCATAATCTTTGGCATTTAGCAATAAAAAAAAAAACGTTTTATACAGTGGAACACCACTTTAAGGCTGATTAGAGTAAATTAAGGGTTAATAAGGGGTTAAACAGAGGAACATTTGTTCATCCCTTTGATCTGCAGATAAAGAAACAGTAATATACAAAAAGAAACAAAGAAATAAACAAAAAGAAACAAAAGAAAAACAACAATTTTGAAAAAAACACAATATTTTTTACTTTTTGCTATAATAAATATCCCAAAATTAAAAAAAAAAAAATCTTCACTAGTTTATCAGTTTAGACTGATATTTATTCTTCTACATATTTTGGGTACAAAAAAAATCGCAATAAGCGTATATTGATTGGTTTGCGCAAAAGTTGTAGCGTCTACAAAATAGGGGATAGATTTATGGCATTTTTATAATTTTTTTTTTCACCTTAGTAATGCTAGCGAGCTGCGATTCTTAACGGTACTGCAACATTGCGGCAGACAGATCGGACACTTTGACACATTTTTGGAACCATTGACATTTATACAGTGATCAGTGTTATAAAAATGCACTGATTACTGTATAAATGGCACTGGTAGGGAAGATGTTAACACTAGGGGGGCGATCAAGGGGTTAAATGTGTTCCCTCACTGTGTGTTCTAACTGTGGGGGGATGGGACTGACTTGGGGAGGAGACCGATCGTTGTTCCTATATACTAGGAACAACAGATCAGTCTCCTCACCCCTGACAGAATGTGGATTCGTGTGTTTCCACACACAAATTCCCGTTCTCGTTTCGTCAGGAGCGATCGCAGGTGACCGACGGACATCGCAGCCACCGGGCATGCGCATCGGCTCCTCAGGGACGTACAGCTACGGCGATTTGGGCAGGAGTGCCATTCTGCCCCCGTCAATCGACGGCGGGAAGTCAGCAAGTGGTTAACGACACCCCAAAACCAGTTTGCAAAACACGGTGCGACTGGCTGAATGGAATCGCATTGCCCACCCATGCAATCCGATTCCAGCGTGGCAAAAAGAGAATTGAATGTGATGTGAACGGGAATTTGGTGTAATTCCTGTCTGAATCACATGTGGTTCCCTGCACTGTATTAGTGTGAACTGGGACTTAAAGTGAATTTTATTGAGTTTATTGTTCGATTTGTTCATGCAATCATGTGCTAGAAAAAAAAAACAGTTTTTTTTTTTTTGTTGTTGTTTTTGTTTTTTCATTATTGGGCATTCATTTGCTTCATTTATTTTGTTTGCTAAGTGAATAGTTTCTGCTGCTTTAGTAAAGGGTCATTCACACTAGCAGATGTGTGGTAATGGTTACATTTGTGAGCAAAGTGCCTTCGCGCTACTCTGGATAAGTGCAAAATATTCATAAACAATTTAAAAAGTGAAAGTGCATAAATAAATGCAGGAAAATCTATTAGTGTGACACAAACCACTGTTCAAATGAAATAAATAATAAGGCGATTCTGCGCAGATATTTAAAAATAGTGCCCAAGTAATAAATTAAAATATTTTAGGAGAGTATCTAAATTGTTTCCATATTGTATAAAACCACGTGGTATTTAGGAAAAATATATAAAATATATAAAAATATATATAAAGTATATAAAAATATTTAAAAATATTATATCTCAAATGGGAAATATTCAATCAATAATCTATATGGCAATCATAATGTCCATATGTGAATTCTCAGTGCTTGGCAGGCAGTAGTATCAATAATAAACAAATAAATATATATCCAAACAAATGGAATTAGATGGATGAAATAAGTATAGTCTGAACTTGATAAGTTTCACTTTCAATGTCTATGACAGTGGTAAGGGGCAATCTGTAGGAAGTCCAACCAGTATTATAATGGGTAGAGGATAATAAAGTCCTGTGAATATAAGATGAGGTAAGGATGATTGTTCCAAATGTTTCTGCTGCAGCTCCTTTAAGTGTCTGGTCTCCCAGAACTCTTACCTCGAGATTAGTGATAGCATGCAATTACCGCCGTCACCACTGGGGGATCCTCGGTTTTCCTAATGATGCGGTTTCCTCTCTCCTAGCTACGTTCAGTCTCTCTTCTCCTTCTCCTGTTAGATGGGATGGCACCTCCCTGAAGAGGAGACGGGGGGGGGGCCTCCATAGTGCAGTATGTCAAGTTTAAAAAAAAAAACGTATTTATTAAAAGGCATATACTCTTACACAAAGCAAAATTAAAAAACACAGGGAACAAATAGGTGTTGTTCCTCGCCTTCTCACGTCACTTCCGGTCGCGGCTCTATCCGGCCAATCCCTACGCGTTACGTTGTTTCACACAACTTCATCTGGGGAACCGGATTGTTTATTGGACTATGTTTTTATTGTTAAATTCCGGAAGTGGTATAGCGGCCATTTTTGGAATGGGCGATATGGGTACATCGCGGCCATTTTGTTGTAGCCTATTATAGAGGTATATTGCAGTCATGATTTAAAGCAGAGTTCCACACAAAAATGGAACTTCCGCTTTTCGGAACCCTCCCCCCCTCCGGTGTCACATTTGGCACCTTTCAGGGGGGTGGGGGTGCAGATACCTGTCTAAGACAGGTATTTGCACCCACTTCCGGCATAGATTCCCATGGGGGTCTATGCCTCTTCCTGTCCCTCCGCGCTGTCTGCTGAGAAACACACAGCTCCCAGGAGATAGCGGGGACCAGTTACGATGCGCAGCGCGACTCGCGCATGCGCAGTAGGGAACCGGGAAGTGAAGCCGCAACGCTTCACTTCCTGGTTCCCTCACCTAGGATGGCGGCGGCAGCTGCCGAGTACCGAGCGGGTTCTCGGCGTCGCCTGCCGACATCGCTGGACCCTGGACAGGTAAGTGGCCATGTATTAAAAGTCAGCAGCTGCAGTATTTGTAGCTGCTGGCTTTTAATATATTTTTTTTTTTTTGTCGGTTTAGGTGGACCCCCGCTTTAATGTTAAGTCTAACGTCGGCCATTTTTTGTAAGTTTAGTGTCTGCAATGTAGGTATAAAACCCCGGCCACTCATACAATCGCAATCTTGAACTAGTCAGGCTACACTTTACAATTCTGGATTTATTTAGAGCCTGTAAGATTAAATATACATTACTTATTAGTGAGTATATACCTTACTAGTGGAATTGGTGTCTGATATAGTCGCTTAGCATCTGTTTGGTGAGATAATATATACTGTTCTATATCCATGGTGTAAAACATTCTTGATTGGACCATCCAATCAATCTTGATCAAATTGTATATCATCCAATATATAATATGCATTTTACACACCAACCTCTTAATACAAAAACGAATAAAAGTTGTTATTCTTTATATCTCAATGGTGATTTATTACGTACTAAAATTAATTTGTTAAAATGTTTAGTAAATAATTAAAATTCATTAATAAATATATCCCAGAGCAACCCTATGGTGTTGTGATTTATGATACATACATATTATCTAATTCGTGATCTCCTCCTAGAGGTATCTATATGTTTCCAGCAATACTAGCTGCATATTTATCCATTTTATTGTAAAGCTACTCATGTAAATAGGGTGTGGGTATAAAAATGGAATCAATATAATAAAATTAATTACGTGTATTAAAAGTTACTTAAAAAACAATTCAAATCAAACTCTACGTTCATTCCCCCAGGTGTTAATGTGCGCATAGTATATATCCATTTGGATTCCTTCTGACTTATTGTTCTAATTTTGTGACTACCTCTCCACGCTTTTTGGTATTTATCAATACCCCAAAATTGGAGGAGGGATCCTTATTATGTTTCAATAGAAAATGTTTTGATACGTTGTGTTTTGGAAAGCCATTTTGTATATTTTGTATATGTTCCTTTATCCTTACTTTCAGTGCTCTCTTGGTCCTTCCAACATACTGTAAATTACAGCTGCACTGGAGAACATATACAACTCCTTCTGTATGGCAATTGATAAAATCATGGATCATATGTACTTGGCCCGTATTCGTGGCTGTAAATTCCGTTCTTTTGGTCTGAAACTTTTTTGCATGACGACAGGCGTAACAATTTTTGCAAGGATAAAATCCTTTGCCACTAAGAAGGTGAAAGTTGGTTTCCTTGGTGGTTCTATTACTGATTTGACAATCAGATCCTTGATTGCGGGAGCTCCTTTATAGATGATATTCGGACGTTCTGGTAATATCTTGTTTGTCATTTTTGAGGATGTGCCAATGGCGCTTGATAATCCTGGCCACATCCTTATATTGGGCGTTATAGTCCAATATTAAGCTTGATGCTTCTGATAGTCGCTAAGCGACTATATCAGACACCAATTCCACTAGTAAGGTATATACTCACTAATAAGTAATGTATATTTAATCTTACAGGCTCTAAATAAATCCAGAATTGTAAAGTGTAGCCTGACTAGTTCAAGATTGCGATTGTATGAGTGGCCGGGGTTTTATACCTACATTGCAGACACTAAACTTACAAAAAATGGCCGACGGTAGACTTAACATTAAATCATGACTGCAATATACCTCTATAATAGACTACAACAAAATGGCCGCTATACCACTTCCGGAATTTAACAATAAAAACATAGTCCAATAAACAATCCGGTTCCCCAGATGAAGTTGTGTGAAACAACGTAACGCGTAGGGATTGGCCGGATAGAGCCGCGACCGCAAGTGACGTGAGAAGGCGAGGAATAACGCCTAATTTGTTCCCTGTGTTTTTTAATTTTGCTTTGTGTAAGAGTATATGCCTTTTAATAAATACGTTTTAAAAAAAAAACTTGACATACTGCACTATTGGAGGCCCCCCCCCCATATCTCCTCTTCAGGGAGGTGCCATCCCATCTAACAGGAGAGGGAGACTGAACGTAGCTAGGAGAGAGGAAACAGCATCATTAGGAAAACCGAGGGATCCCCCAGTGGTGACGGCGGTAATTGCATGCTATCACTAATCTCGAGGTAAGAGTTCTGGGAGACCAGACACTTAAAGGAGCTGCAGCAGAAACATTTGGAACAATCATCCTTACCTCATCTTATATTCATAGGACTTTATTATCCTCTACCCATTATAATACTGGTTGGACTTCCTACAGATTGCCCCTTACCACTGTCATACACTTTTAAAGTGAAACTTATCAAGACCAGACTATACTTATTTCATCCATCTAATTCCATATGTTTGGATATATATTTATTTGTTTATTATTGATACTACTGCCTGCCAAGCACTGAGAATTCACATATGGACATTATGATTGCCATGTAGATTATTGATTGAATTTCTAAACAAAGGACCAGTTTACTGTCCTTCAGACTTTAGGGGGGCCGGACTAAGTCCAGTGGGAGTAAACAATGCCCTATCATTGGTGTCAGTGGGAGGAATAATGCCCTATCATTGGTGTCAGTGGGAGAATAGTGCCCCATCATTGGTGTCAGTGGGAGGAATAGTGCCCCATCATTGGTATCAGTGGGAGGAATAGTGCCCCATCATTGGTATCAGTGGGAGAATAGTGCCCCATCATTGGTATCAGTGGGAGGAATAGTGCCCCATCATTGGTGTCAGTGAATGGAATAGTGCCCCTGGTAGGTTTGCAGTTGCGCCATACTTTTTCCATTTTCGGATGATGGATTGAACAGTACTCCGTGAGATGTTCAAAGCTTGAGATATTTTTTTCATAACCTAACCCTGCTTTATACTTCACAACTTTATCCCTGACCTGTCTGGTGTGTTCCCCGGCATTCATGATGCTGTTTGTTCACTAAGGTTCTCTAACAAACCTCTGAAGGCTTCACAGAACAGCTGTATTTATAACTGAGATTAAATTACACACAGGTGGACTCTATTTACTAATTAGGTGACTTCTGAAGGCAATTGGTTCCACTAGATTTCAGTTAGGGGTATATGAGCAAAGGGGGCTGAATACAAATGCCCCCCCCCCCCCCCCCCCCACACACACACACACTTTTCACATATTTATTTGTAAAAAATGTTGAAAACCATTTATCATTTTCCTTCCACTTCACAATTATGTGACACTTTGTGTTGGTCTATCACATAAAATCCCAATAAAATACATTTATGTTTTTGGTTGAAACATGACAAAATGTGGAAGATTTCAAGAGGTATGAATACTTTTTCAAGGCACTGTGTTTGTTTCCCTTACTTCTATATCTGGGATGAGATCATGCTCAGACTGAGGCTAGGTTCACACTTGTACATTGCATGCAAAGTTGCGCACATTCCTGCAATGCACAAAAACATGCATACTTTTGCAGATGAATGACTATTAATATTTAAAGTGTTAGTAAACCCAGGACTCTGCATTCACTATATCTGATCTCCCCAGGACTCTGCATTCACTATATCTGGTCTCCCCAGGACCCTGCAGTCACTATATCTGGTCTCCTCAGGACCCTGCATTCACTTTATCTGGTCTCCCAAGGACCCTGCATTCACTATATCTGGTCTCCCCAGGACCCTGCATTCACTATATCTGGTCTCCCCAGGATCCTGCATTCACTATATCTGGTCTCCCCAGGACCCTGCAGTCACTATATCTGGTTTTCCCAGGAGCCTGCATTCACTATATCTGGTCTCCCCAGGACCCTGCATTCACTATATCTGGTCTCCCCAGGACTCTGCATTCACTATATCTGGTCTCCCCAGGACCCTGCAGTCACTATATCTGGTCTCCCCAGGACTCTGCATTCACTATATCTGGTCTCCCACAGTACACAGAACATGGAAATTCAATTATTTTAGTAAATATAAACTGCGAAATACCTTTTCTGATCAGCAGTATATAGCAGTCTTGTGACTTCTATCAGTGTCTGGTTAAAGCTTGTAGGAGCAGTTTTCATTCTCCTCTGACTGTCCTATGAGGCTGCAGGACCCCTTACCCTCTGTCTGGACAGTGCTGATTGGCCCTGTGCTGATCACGTGCACTCCCCCAAGAAAAAAAAAACTCTCTAGCAATACACACCAAACTGAGCATGTGCAGAGTGCCCCCCAAGGCTCTGTACTCTCCGGAGATGGATTGGGGACAGTGGAAGAAGGGGAGGATCAGAGAGGACAGGATCAAACAGCCTTTTTACACAATGCAGAGGATTAACCCCTTAGGTCCCACAGTGAGTATAACAAGCATGCTTTGCTCCATATACAGACTGATTTACTGTTGTGGGTTTAATAACACTAATGTCACCCCCACATACACCTTGTTAATGCATGCACATTCACACGTGCAATAGTCACATGGTAGCACAGCACCATGCATTGTGGTGAAGCAGAATTTTTTTTAAACGTCATGCACTTCTTTTGTGCATTATTCGTGCATAGGGCAGCCCAATTAAATGCAACATGACAAGTGAAATCAGGCAAACAGGCACAAAACTGCATGCTGACTGCTGCCCCTGCGTAGGTGTGAACAGAGTCCGGCAGAGAAATAAGTTGCAGTGTCAGCAGCTCTGTGGATACATTGGTCCCATAACATGCAGTTTACATTTGCTTCCAACTAACTCTCAGCCCCCCCCTTCAAACCAGTGTGACTTGTCATGTGATGTGACAGTTTAAAATTGCATGGTAAGTCGCACCCTATTTGTGTCTGTGGAACCGTTCGAATCGGTGCGTCTCCACTGATTTGAAAAAGGTTCCCGTGCTAATTTTTACGTGCGACTTGCATAGACATCTGTGCATTAAAATCGCCCAGATGTCGGAATCGCACATGGAATCGCACTGACCCACGGCTTTGAAATCGCGAGATTTCAAAGCCACATTCAGTGTGAACCAGGGTGTCAATCTGCATTATTCAGAGGTTTCATTTTATTTGTGCATCATTTAAGCGCTTCTAACATTTACAAATGTTTTGCTACGATTGCAGTCGCAAAAAAAAAAAAAAAAAAAAGAACATTAGTGCAGTGGCAAATATGGTGTATGTACTGCAAATTTATTTGTAAAAAAAAAAACAGTCGCATGTAGTCGCAAACACGAAAAGCTGCACCTCGAAAAATGATGGTCACAGCACGGGAATTTTCACTTGCAGCTGAAGTGTTCATGCGCTTGCTCTGCGAGAGGTAGAAAACTGCTGCTTCAGAATTGATTAACGCCCCTCCCCCCCCCCCCCAGTGCATGTTTTAGAAAACACGAATGTTGTCTATTGGTGTGTAGAATGATTACCTGAATCGCTCCTTATTCCGGGAGGGGGTTGGGTCGCTCGTGATGCTGTAGTGTCCCTCCAGAGTGAAGGGAATATTCCACTGAAAGCATATGACTGTATATTGCTGTTTTTAAACAAATACTGCATCTTATCAGTTCACAGGGTGTGTCTTCCAACAGTAAAGTAAAAAAAAAAAAAAATGATAAGAGTTAAAAGACACACCCACTTCTGATAGGCCGGATTGAGGATTAGGTTTTCGACAGCGAATATTCATTCGCTGTTGTAACACACCTGGGTAGGCTCCAGTCGCACTCTCTGCGCCCCGAGCCCACCCTATTTTGAAGCCTATTAGAGCCTCTGGCTCTAATCAGGTGCTTAAAAACCACTTGCCGCCCGCCATATAGCAATATGACGTTGGCAAAGTGGTTGCGATATCCTGACCGGACGTGATATGACATCGGCAGGATATCAAGCCTCTGTGCTCCCCCTGGGGGGGGGCGCATTGCGGCGATCGTTGTTGCGGCATGTCAGTCTGACACACCGCAACTCCGATCTAAGTAAAAAGTCTCTGATGTAGGCTCTTTACCACGTGATCAGCCATGTCCAATCACAGCTGATCACGATGTAAACAGGAAGAGCCGTTGATTGGCTTTTCCTCACTCGCGTCTGAAAGACGCGAGTAGAGCCAATCGGCTGGTTTCCTGACGGGGGGTCTGTGCTAATTGTTTATCAGTGCAGTCCCTCCTTGGATGCCCGTCCAGGACCACCAGGATGCCACCAGGACCACCAGGGATGGCCACCACACTGGACCACCAGGGAAATGGCGATCATTGCCCAGGCAGCTGCCAATCAGTGCCATTGAAAAATGCCTGTCAGTGCCAGTGATGCCTATCAGTGAAATCCAGTGCCAGTCATCAGTGCCCATCAGTGTCGCCTATCAGTGCCCATCAGTGCCCATCAGTGCCACCTATGAGTGCCCATCAGTGCTGCCTATCAATGCCTATCAGTGCCGCATATCAGTGCTGCCTATCAGTGCCCATCGTCAGTGCCACCTCATCAGTGCCATCTCATTAGTGCCACCTCATCTGTGCCACCTTTTCAATGCCCATCAGTGTAGCTTATCAGTGCCCATAAGTGAAGGAGAAAACATACTTATTTACAAAATTTTATATCAAAAACAAAGAAAAACTTTTTTTTTTCCAAAATTTTTCAGTCTTTTTTTATTCAATTAGTAAAAAATAAAAACTACAGAGGTGATCAAACACCACCCAAAGAAAGCTCTATTTGTGGGAACAAAATGATAAAAATTTACTTTGGGTACAGTGTAGCATGACCGCGCAATTGTCATTTAAAACGTGACAGCGCTGAAAGCTGAAAATTGGCCTGGGCAGGAAGGGGGGAAAGTGCCCGGTATTGTAGTGGTTAAAAAAAAAAAAAAAAGGCCGCTGTAATTCACGCGCCCGGTGCCCTGAAAGGGGACGGACGCATGAATAGGGGATGGCTGCAGCGGCCAATTTATAACTCATGCTTTGCATAAATCTATCCATTGCATATAGGGGGTTGGCCAGGATAGAGGGTGCGGTGCCCGGGCACCCCTAATGGTTACTGGCTACTGCTCCTGGGAGATGCGTGTCATCATTTCCCAGGAATCAGCGTCGAGGGCTAGGTTGCCATCACAACGGGGCGGGACTTCTGGCGATGACGCCCGTTGTGATGGCAACCTGAGCAGTTGACAGCGCTCCGATTAAAGATTACTGCGCATGCGCGAGACCTGAGATAGAACGGGCGGTGCCTGCTGGTCGATCAGCGGCACCGTATCCCGGAAGAGGATGCCTGTGGGCTTCACATGCCCACAGGCAAGATGAAAACGATCTCTATGAAAATTTTGTACGTTTATTTTTTAAAAGAAAAAGGACATCATTAATCAACCAAAACGGAAAAAGTGAGTTATATATGTATATCGCCTAGCAGTAAGAAGGGTCGCTGGTTCGAATCCCAACCACGACACTACCTGCCTGGAGTTTCCATGTTCTCCCTGTGTCTGCGTGGGTTTCCTCCCGGTACTCCGGTTTCCTCCCACACTCCAAAGACATGCTGATAGGTTAATTGGATCCAGTCTAAATTGTCCCTAGTATGTATGAATGTGAGTTAGGGACCTTAGATTGTAAGCTCCTTGAGGGTGTAGGGACTGATGTGAATGTATAATGTATATGTAAAGCGCTGCGTAAATTGACAGCGCTATATAAGTACCTGAAATAAATAAAATAAATATGTATATATATATATATATATATATATATATATATATATATATATATATATATATATATATATATATATGTATTTATATATATATATATATCTGTGTAAGTCATAATCTTTGGCATTTAGCAACAACAAAAAAAACGTTTTATACAGTGGAACACCACTTTAAGGCTGATTACAGTAAATGAAGGGTTATTAAGGGGTTAAACAGAGGAACATTTGTTCATCCCTTTGATCTGCAGATGAAGAAACGGTAATATACAAAAAGAAACAATGTTTCTTTTTATTTTAGTGTTTCAGGGCTGAGCAATGTTGTTATTAAACATTGCCAGCTGCTTTTTTTTTGACAGCTCCAATTAGCGGACTTCTTTAACACAGGGGAGACCCCACTGAGAACTCAAAGAGCCGAGCCTGGCAGTATCAGTTTCAGGTATCGGTGCAACCCTAGCTGCAAGCATGGATTGCAAACGGTGATCTCCCCAGAGGACTTGAATGAGTGTGCAGATTTTTTTTGAATGTCTGATCACCATTATTTTCAAATGCATCGACATCTCATCTAAGATCCTATTGTGATTTTTACTTTGATGTCCCATGCATATGGACTTACCATCACATCGTTATCACTTGTCCACACTTCAGCTTTGTGGACTGACCATTTTGTCACATTGGGGGTTATTTACGAAAGGCAAATCCACTTTGCACTACAAGTGCACTTTCAAGTGCAGTCGCTGTAGATCTGAAGGGGACATGCAAGAAAAATTAAAAAAACAGCATTTTAGCTGGCACAGGATTGGATGATAAAATCAGCAGAGCTTCCCCATCATTTCAGATCTACCCCTCAGATCTACAGCGACTGCACTCACAAGTGCACTTGCAGTGCAAAGTGGATTTGCCTTTCGTAAATAATCCCCAATGTGTCATTTGTTTGATCTTTCATCCCTGTGGACTTATCACTTTTTTTTTTTTTTTTATATTGTGATTCTTTTTGATATTTTCAACGTGGATTGAATACTGTCTGTGTGTTTTCAACACCACCACATATATGTGCAATTAGTTAGTTTTTTATTTGTCTGCATTTATTGTACATTAATGTGTCACTAAGATTACTCTTATTGTTTGTATTTGTTTTCCTTCTTATGCAACTTCCTTCCTTGTAGAGACCCCGTACAGGTCAGAAGGGACGACAAGAGACTGAGCTCACAAGAAAGTCCTACGTACACACCGCCCCGGGCGACCGGAGATCAGCAACTACCAACAAAGACACCGACACCCAACCGTGCGCGGTCCTGGAAGCCCAGAAGGGACAGTAAGAAGCCGCTACGGCCAAGGTAGGCGACATGAGATAAGATCCCCGGAGTCCAGCTCTGTGAAGTGTACAGGAAATGTCATGGCGGTGTTACAGGAGCATTGTGTCATCCTGTTGTTGTTATTATGAGTTGTTGCGTCGTTTTTGCATTCATTGCAACTTTTTCAGATGACGTAGAAAGGCGCCTTGGGTCTTATTCACATTTGTGCATCTATAGGATGTTTATAAATGCATTGATTGTAATGATTTGTAATGGTATAAATTTACATTGTGCGTTTCCCTGGATTTAGCTGCTTTCGGTTTGAAGAATATGTAAACCCAACACTTCATATTCCTGATAAGTGGCTGCTGTACCATGTACTTGTATGAGAAAGTCTCCTGTTCTCTTTGTATTGCTACCGTTGTGTGAAATCCATTGGCGGTTGGTGGGTTTTTCTTTTGGGGTGGCAGCAAAGGATCAGCCCCCCCCGCAGGGCGGCCGGCGGTGGCACTACCTCCCCCCACACTCGCTTTCTGCCGGTCGGTGGGGCACTTCCCCCATCTAGGTGGCGGGTGGCTCCGGTGTCCTCTCCTCCAGCACAGCGGACCCCATCTAGGTGACAGGTGTCCCCAGAGTCCTCTCCTCCAGCACAGAGGACCCCATCTAGGTGGCGGGTGGCTCCGGTGTCCTCTCCTCCAACACAGCGGACCCCATCTAGGTGGCGGGTGGCTCCTGAGTCCTCTCCTCCAGCACGGCGGACCCCATCTAGGTGGCAGGTGGCTCTGGTGTCCTCTCCTTCAGCACAGCGGACCCCATCTAGGTGGGGGTGGCTCTGGTGTCCTCTCCTCCAGCACAGCGGACCCCATCTAGGTGGGGGTGGCTCTGGTGTCCTCTCCTCCAGCACAGCGGACCCCATCTAGGTGGGGGGTGGCTCTGGTGTCCTCTCCTCCAGCACAGCGGACCCCATCTAGGTGGGGGGTGGCTCTGGTGTCCTCTCCTCCAGCACAGCGGACCCCATCTAGGTGGGGGTGGCTCTGGTGTCCTCTCCTCCAGCACAGCGGACCCCATCTAGGTGGCGGGTGGCTCCGGAGTCCTCTCCCCCAGCACGGCGGACCCCATCTAGGTGGCGGGTGTCTCCGGAGTCCTCTCCTCCAGCACGGCGGACCCCATCTAGGTGGCGGGTGTCTCCGGATTCCTCTCCTCCAGCACAGCGGACCCCATCTAGGTGGCGGGTGGCTCCGGAGTCCTCTCTTCCAGTACGGCGGACCCCATCTAGGTGGCGGGTGGCTCTGGTTTCCTCTCCTCCAGCACGGCGGACCCCATCTAGGTGGCGGGTGGCTCTAGTGTTCTCTCCTCCAGCATGGCAGACCCCATCTAGGTGGCCCTGGAGTCCTCTCCTCCAGCACGGTGGTTTCCGCCATGTGTCTCCTTTAGATTTAGTGTGAAAATAGCAAATATTCATTCACTATTGTCACACAACTTTTTTTAAGCCTATTAAAGCCTCTGGCTCTAATCGCATGATTCAAAAAAACACCACCACCCCCCATTGGAATCCATAGTTCGGCGCCCTGTATGTAAATCAGGGGGGTCAGACGCATTAATAGGAGGGCCTAGCGGGGGGGCCTAGTTCCTGTCAGTCCCTCTGCTTTACTATTAATCTGACCACACTATGCATCAGTCAGTTCTCTAGCTATGTTGGGAGCTCAGTGTGCTCTCCTCCAAAGACCAGGCTTGTCCTGACCCCCCCCCACCACCACCACAACCATTCACCGGGAAGATCAGTGTCCTGCTGTTTTCTCCTCCACCTCTCTATGCAGCCAAGAAACAGAGGGAATGGGCATATATTACTGTATATGTTTCATATCTATACACAAATCTAGGACTGATCAGGTACTCTGAACACATCTAAGTATGCGTAAATGCATGTAAACGCAGGGCCAATGATAAGAGGGTAGAGGCGGCCCACCTGTACCGGGCCCCGTTAGTTCAGCGGGGGGGGGGGGGGGGGCGGGGGCAGGAAGGGGACTCTTTTTAACCTCCTGCTACCCACATAATGCATGTGTGCAGCGGCAAAGAGGGCGGGCTTTAACATTTACTTGTCGCACGTCTGTGTCCTCGGGCAGCAGAGCTTTCTGTGCTCCCAGCTCAGTGACTGATCTGCCAAAGACGGCTCTTGGTTACTCCTAATGATCGGGAGTAGGTGGGACCAGCTCCCGCACATGTGACCCCAGCCAATCGCAATGGTTATGTGATCAGGCAGTCCTTCCCACCCCCCGGGCATAAAAAACGTGTTAAAGGGACACCAGGCCTGCAAGGAATGGGTTAGAGACCTATGGGCACAGCAGATCCACCAGTCAGTTTTTCAGATCCTGATTGGAGGTTCAGTGCAAGTCTATGGGCAGATGGATGTAAACAGGCGTGGCTTCGTTTACATCCAAGTCCCGCCAAGCCTGTTCAGGTTCAAAAAAAAAAAAACGTGAATCGTCTTCAACCTTTTCTGTTTTTGCAGACCTTAAGGAGACGGACCTCCCAGTGTGAAGGGGGGCCTAAACACAGGAAAAAAGTGATCTGGGAAGTATAAATAAAGACTGACATTTAAATAAAACTAACCCATGTGAACGCAGTGCCCAATCATTTGGGCCAGCCATACATTTTAAAAAACGATTGTACAATCTCATTTCTATCGACCATGTAGTGCAAGGGCCTGCTTGCATTGATACAATTTGAACGGAGATTTTTATACATGTGTTGTATTTTTTTTTTTGTTTTTTTTACTTTTTGTATTTTTTTGTTTGTTTGTTTTTTATACATGTTTTGTATTTTTTTTTTATTTAACTTCTTTTTTTACTATAGATCTATGCTTGTCCCACGCAAGTTTGAAGCCACCCCCATTCACACCCGAGCGTAGCATTTTAAGGCAGAAACTTGCGCGATTTTACTGCGATTTTTGTCCTGGTTTTTAAACGCGTTTTTTGCTGCGATTTTGACGCGTTTTTGACCAGGTCAAAAGGTCATGTAAAAAGCAGAAAAACTCCCAAATCTGCCTGAAAAAGTTCCAGAACTTGTTTGTGCTTCAGGCGATTTGGAGTGGAGATGTGAACCGCCTCCATAGAGAATAATTGATTTTTTTTCCCCTCCAGCGTTTTGTAGCTTCAGGTTTCAAGCATACTGTATATTTTTGCTATTAAACTTTTCATGACTAAACCTATTTGTGAAAATTTGGTGTCTACAAGTTAAAATCCGTAATTTTTGCTAGAAAATTACTTAGAACCCCAAAAACATTATATATATTTTTTTAGCAGAGAATCTAGAGAATAAAATGGCGATTGTTGCAATATTTTATGTCACACGGTATTTGTGCAGCAGTGTTTTAAACGCAACTTTTTGGAAAAAGGGACACTTTCATGAATTTAAAAAAAAAACAAACAGTAAAGTTACCCTAATTTTTTTGTATAATGTGAAAGATGATGTTACGCTGAGTAAATAGATACCAAACATGTCACGCTTTATAATTGCACGCACTCGAGGAATGGCGACAAACTACGGTACCTAAGAATTTCCATAGGCGACGCTTTAATTTTTGTTTTTTTACGGTTACCAGGTTAGAGTTACAGAGGAGGTCTAGTACTAGAATTATTGCTCTCGCTCTGACAATCGCGGCGATACCTCACATGTGTGATTTGAACACCGTTTACATATGCGGGCGCGACTTCTGTATGCGTTTTCTTCGCTGCGCTAGTTCGCGGGGACGGGGGATCTTTAAAAAAAATAAATAAAATTCTTATTTATTTTATTTATATTTATAAATTGTGTTTAAAAAAATTTTTGATGACTTTTATTGCTGTCACAAGGAATGTAAACATCCCTTGTGACGGTAAAAGGTGGTGAAATGTCTAAAAGACCCCCGATCCCTCCTTTGCACTTCACAGTATTCAGATCGCCGAAAAACGGCGATTCTGAATACTGTGTATTTTTTTAAACCGGCACCATCGGCAGCCGAGTAAACGGGAAGTGACGTCATGATGTCGCTTCCGTGTTTACGATTAGGAGGCTGGAACGAAGCCACCCACAGCTTCGTTCTGGCCCACCCCCCAGCCGCCGGAGGCAGCCGATTGGTCACCGGGCCTCCCAATGGAACGGGAGGCCCGGGAAGAACGGCGGGAGGCGGCGGGGGGGAGGCCCCTCCCGCTCCTCCGGTATAACAGCCGAGCGGCTTTTAGCCGCATCGGTTGTTATACTAGGAAATCCGATCGCCGGCTCTATGGTCACGGAGACATAGGAGGAGGGAGGGGTCAGATAAACAGAAGAGCGCAGCTCGCCATCTTGCTCCATGTGCCTCGTGGCTGCACCCCCCTACCTGGGAAAAACCGTTCAGGAAGGGGTAGTGCTCTATTGGGGCTCATTCACATATGCAGCAGCTGTCGCTGCCTTTCTGAAGAACAATCCGTGGTCGGCTCCTCACTGCCTCATTTAACCCCATAAATGCTGCACCACTGAGTCACCATGCTCCCCCTTCCCCCCCCCCCGATTGTATTTGCGTATCCCCCCCAAGTCTCTGAGAGTGCATCCGCTGATCCACGAGCCAGTCCGATGGGGGCGATTACTGTAAGGGGGCACTCTGATGGGGACACCTTATGTAAAGGTGTACTCTGATGGGGACATTTGAAGTAAAGGACACTCTAATGGGGGCACCTGATATAAGGGGGCACTGTGATTGGGACACTTTATGTGGGGGGGAACTCTGATGGGGGCACCTGATGTCAACGGCACTCTGATGGGGACAGTTAATGTAAGGGGGCACCTTGATGGGGACATCTGATGTAAAGGACACTCTAAGGGGGACACCTGATATAAGCGGCACTCTGATGGGGGCACCTGATATAAGGGGGAACTGTGATCGAGACACCTGATATAAGCGGCACTCTGATGGGGGCACCTGATATAAGGGGGAACTGTGATCGAGACACCTGATGTAAACGGCACTCTGATGGGGCACCTGATGTAAACGGCACTCTGATGGGGCACCTGATGTAAACGGCACTCTGATGGGGCACCTGATGTAAGTGGCGCTCTGATGGGGACAATTGATGTAAGGGGCACTCTGATGGGGACAGCTGATGTAAAGGACACTCTAATGGGGGCACCTGATATAAGGGGAACTCTGATGGGGGCATCTGATGTAAGGGGCACTCTGATTGGGACACCTTATGTTAGGGGGCACCTGATGTAAACGACACTCTGATGGGACAATTGATGTAAGGGGGCACTCTGATGGGGACAGCTGATGTAAAGGAAACTCTAATGGGGGCACCTAATATAAGGGGCACTCTGATGGGGGCACCTGATATAAGGGGGAACTGTGATTGGGACACCTGATGTAAGGGGCACTCTGATGGGGACAATTGATGGAAGGGGGCACTCTGATGGGGACAATTGATGGAAGGGGGCACTCTGATGGGGACAATTGATGGAAGGGGGCACACTGATGGGGACAGCTGATGTAAAGGACACTCTAATGGGGGCACTTGATAAAAGGGACACTCTGATGGGGGCACCTGATATAAGGGGGAACTGTGTCTGAGACACCTGATATAAGGGGCACTCTGATGGGGGCACCTGATGTAAACGGCACTCTGATGGGGACAATTGATGAAAGGGGGCACTCTGATTATTGCCCTCACTCTGATAGTTGTGGCGATACTGCAAGTGTAACGCAATATTTGCATACACGTGTGTGCTCCACACTGCACGTTTGCATTGGGGTTTGTTTTAAATATTTTTATTTATAATATGATAATTAATTTCTTTTTTCTTTATTTAACATTCATTAAGATTACAGGGGGACTAATTCACCCCCTATGTGAGTATAAGGCAAGTGACAGGCACTTTTTATGGAGACCCCCCCCCCCCCCGTGTTCCCCTGCAGCTAATCAAGCACTGGTCATGCTTCATTAGCTTCATCCACAGCTTCCGTAGCCAGGGAATGAAGACTGTGACCTCGGAAGTGACATAATACATGTTTATGTGTTTATTAGTCATAGGGGGGGAGATCAGGGAACATATCTTCTACTATCAAAGTTCCGGTTTCTGGCAGTTTACTAAAGCCTTGGGCTCCCTCCCGGAGGAACGAAGGAGCCCAACAACCACCGCTGGTGACACTGGCAGGATCAGGGGCGTATTTACCACAAGGCAAACAAGGCATTTGCCTGAGTCTGCATTTTTTTTTTTACGGGGGGCGGTGTCAGTACCGGGATAATGCCTGAAGCTGCAGGCATCACCCCAGTATCGTTTTTTAGAGCCGTAATAACAATCTTGTTATTACAAGCTTGTAATACAATCGGAGTGGCTTTCTAGCCTCTCAATTGCTATTACAAGCAGCGAGAGGGGATGTCCCCTCCCCCGCCACCTTCCACGGCTCTCCCCTCACACCGGGAGACCCGAGTGACCAGCCGGCACATCTGCCGGCTGGCTGGACAGCCAAAGGATTGGCTTTGCTTGGCTTGTTCGTAACAGTAAACTGAAAGCAATGACATGACATCACTTCCGGTTTATTCGGGAGCCATAAGCACCAGTTTTGAATAATCGAAAGCACTCAAAAATGCAGATGTTGATGTTTTGAATACTTTTAAGTGCAGGGGAGGGATTTTGGGTCTTATAGATCCCAGATCTCTCCATAAAGAGTACCTGTCACTGCCTGTTACTGTCACAAGGGATGTTTACATTCCTTGTGACAGCAAAAAAAGTGATAAAAAAAATAAAATTATAAACCACTTGCCGATCGCCGCACGCCGATATACGTTGGCACAATGGCAGCGGATGGCAAATGGGCGTACCTGTACGTCCCCTTTAATTGGCGGGGCTAGCAGTCGCGCGCCTTCCCCATACAGCGTGACCGTGCCCGCGTGACCCGCGGACTCGATGTCCGCCGGTGTCCCGGCGATCATGCCACAGAGCCGCAGAACAAGGAGATGCCTATGTAAACAAGGCATTTCCCAGTTCTGCCTTGTGACATGACAGAGATCACCGCTCCCTGTCATTGGGAGCAGTGATCGCTGTCATGTCCTAGGTAGCCCCCCCCCCCACAGTTAGATTCACTCCCTAGGACACACTTAACCCCTTCATCGCCCCTTGTCATTTACACAGTAATTAGTGCATTTTTATAGCACTGATCGCTGTATAAACGACAATGGTCCCAAAATAGTGGCAATGGTGTCCGATGTGTCCGCCATAATGTCGCAGTCGCGATAAAAAATGCAGATCGCCGCCATTACTAATAAAAAAAAATAATAATAAAAATGCTATAAATCTATCCCCTATTTTGTAGACGCTATAACTTTTGCGCAAACTAATCAATATACGCTTATTGCGATTTTTTTTTTACCAAAAAAATGTAGAAGAATACATATCAGCCTAAACTGAGGAAAAAATTAGTTTTTTACATGTTTTTGGGGGATATTTATTATAGCAAAAAGTAAAAAATATTGCTTCTTTTTTTTCAAAATTGTTGCTCTTTTTTGTTTATAGCGCAAAAAATAAAAACCGCAGAGGTGATCAAATACCACCAAAAGAAAGCTCTATTTGTGGGGAAAAAGGGACATCAATTTTGTTCGGGTGCAACGTCGCATGACTGCGCAATTGTCAATTAAAGCGACGCAGTGCCGAATCGCAAAAAGTGCTCTGGTCAGGAAGGGGGGTAAAATCTTCCGGGGCTGAAGCAGTTAAAGCAACAGTGTAATAATTAAAAAAAAAAAAGTAAAGTGCCCACGTCCTGCAATGCTTGCACGCAAAGGCAAACGCGTGTGTCGGTCCCGCAAACATGCAAACAGCGGTCTTTCCACACATGTGAGATATCGCCGTGAGCGTCAGATCATGGGCAGTCATTCTAGCACCAGACCTCCTCTGTACATCTAAAGTGGTAGCCTGTAAAGGCTTTTAAAGCATCACCAATGGATAGTAAAATGTACGTTGTTTGTCGCCATTGCAAGGGCATGCGCAAATTTTAAAGTGGCTGGGGTGGGACACATTTAAATAGGGGGGGTTGCCAGTTTTTAGTCTTGCCTAGGGCTGCACAAAACCAAAATACACCACTGGGCAGGAGGGCACATTTTCAGAGCCGGGTGGGCGACTCTAAAACCATCGGATCACTTTTATCCTAAAGCAGTGGAAACCTTGGGGGGCCCCACCCTTGCAGGTTTCTAGAGGAGCTTTCTCAGGCGTGCCCTTTAGTGCAGTGGTCATCAACCCTGTCCACAGAGCCCACTAACAGGCCAGGTTTTATATATTACCTTGGGGGAGATGTAGACTAGAATACTGCAATCACTGAGCAGCAAATGATATCACCTGTAATGTATTTCAGTTATCTTGCAAACCTGGCCTGTTAGTGGGTCCTCAAGACAGGAGTTGATGACCACTGCTCTATTGGGATAACATTGAACTAAGCAGTGCGCACGTCGGCCACTAGATGGCGATGCGGGTTTGCTTTAATGGAATAGCAAGATGTTTATAAATGTACCTTGGCAGACAAGGGGTTCATGGCGAAGTCCAGCCCCGAAAACTAAGACGGTGTAATTGTGGACTGTGCTTAATGAAGGGGTCGGCAGTTTTAAAGTGGAAAGAAAAGGCTAGAATAAAGAAAGTTTTAAGCTTTGTGCCGACACCCCACCCTCCCCACTGCTGATATACATGCTGCGTACTGTTTGCAATGAGTATTAGCATAAGTCCTTTATTTTTTTTTTTTTACAAGCGGTGACATATGAACGTGCGGCACGACAAAGGGGGAGGGGGCCCTCCTTCTCCTTCCGCCAGCCCCAGCCGTAGCGAGCCTCTCACTCACAGCGGAGGGTGCTGCGTTGATCACATGACCACTTTGAAGACAAAGAAAAAAAAAAAGGTGTTTACAGTGATATCTATTGCAAAAAGCATGCAGCATGTTTATCAGCAGAAGGGGGGGGGGACAGGCTTTAAACTTTCTTTAACTTTGACTTTTCTTCTAATTTACTTCTCAGGTGCCCATTGATGTGCATTCTGGGACTGTTTGAGCACTTGTTTCCTGTGCCAGGCGGAGTGATCTCTTACTTAAGGGTATAGCTCCAGCAGAGTGTCTCCAGCAGCAGCGTGGGAGAGAAGAGAAGGAGCGTCAGGTAGGTAAAACCTCAGAACACCAATCCTGGGGAGAATTTACCGCATCTATACCTATTTTGGGGTATTATGTGTACCGAATACCAATCCTGTTTTTGTTGTTTTTGTTGCTGCACTGACTTTTTTTTTTTATTTTGCTGCATTCTGGGGTGTGCGGGGTGAAATCAACCCCCCCCCAAGGAACAACCAAGAGACCAAAAATCTGACCCCCCCCCACCCGGAAGTTCCTAAATTGTAAATTGGCATGTGGAGAGGTGCAGCGACAGTAATTGCACTGGGGTCGATTTACTAAAACTGGAGAGTGCGAAATCTGGTGCAGCTGTGCATGGTAGCCAATCGACTTCTAACTTCAGCTTTTTCAATTAAAGTGATTGTAAATAAGGATGAGCTCCGCCGTGTTCGCACACTCCACGTGCAGAGCCCGCCAGGAAGTCGGCACTGCGTTGCGCTAATCACAGGCGGTGAGACATTTACCTGATGCGTGGCTGCAGAGATCGAGAAATGTCTCACTGCCTGTGATTAGCGCATCGCAGTGCCGACTTCCTGGCGGGCTCTGCACGTGGGCTGTGCCAACACGCCGGAGCTCCTCCCTAATTGTAATAATAATATTCTAAACATACAAGAGATGCGCAAATTATGTGAACACAATATAAAAAATGTACCAAGAATATGTAAATACGTGCAAAATAATATGAATAACTGTGTGCGATAAAGGAATAAATCACTGCAACATTATCAAAACATGTTTTGATACATTGTATTTTTTGTGAACATTTGTTTTCACTATTTTACTAGTATTCACGTGGGAATCAAGGTTCGCTTATAATGTTGCAGTGACTTATTTATTCACTAATAATAGTTGCAGTAATGTTGCAGTGATTTATTCCTTTATCGCACACAGTTATTCATATTATTTTTGCACGTATCTACATATTTTTGGAACACTTTTTATATTGTGTTCACATAATTTGCGCATCTCTTGTATGTTTAGAATCTATGTTAAAATTAAGTATTTAATTTTTTTAGAGATAGCAGCATGTTTTTATGTTTATAAGTGTGGGATTATACATACACTTTTTTCACCTTTTTTTTTATTTAGGTATTTATTTGTACGGTTGGGTATACGCAGATTTACTCACATACACATATATAAATACTAAACATGCTCTGTGCAGTTAGTTTTGCACAGAGCAACTCAGATTAGACATGTGAAATTTGTTTCTCAACTAAATTGGACAAGTTTGTTAATTCGGGAAATATTAGAATTAACGAAAACCCATTTAACTGATTTTTTCCGAAAACGAAAATCCGAAAATAAGACTGAAAATCCCAAAATAAGACTGAAAATTCAAAAATTAGAACGAAAATCTCAAAATTTGAAAATCCAAAACAATAACTAACTGATAAAATTATCTATTAGTAACTATTAAATTATAGGTATTGGAATTTCCTTTCAAATTTAGCTGTTAGTGAACGTAAAGAATACGAATTTATCCAAAGTTACGAATTCTCCAAAATAACGAATGCCGGATCTTAACGGATGGAATGTAACTAATTAATAATAAATTATAATGATAAAAAGTTTGTATTATTATTATTATTATTATTATAGGTCCTAGATTGTAAGCTCTAACGAGCAGGGCCCTCTGATTCCTCCTGTATTGAATTGTATTGTACTTGTACTGTCTTCCCTAATGTTGTAAAGCGCTGCGTAAACTGTCGGCCCTATATAAATCCTGTATAATAATGATAATAATATTAGGTATTGGAATTTCCTTTCAAATTTTAGTTGTTAGTGAACATAACGAATACGAATTTATCCGAAGTTCTGAATTATCCGAAATAACGGATGCCGCATCTAAATGAATGGAACGTATCAAATTAATAATAATAAATAATAATATTAATAATGCAAACTTTTTATTATTTATTATTATTAATTAGTTACGTTCCATTCGTTTAGCTGTGGCATCCGTTATTTCGGATAATTCGTAACTTTAAATAAATTTGTATTCGCTATGTTTACTAACAGCCAAATTTGAAAGGAAATTCCAATACCAATATTTAATAGTTAGTTATTATTAGTTAGTTATTATCTCCGGATTTTTCGAATTTTTGGATTTTCATTCTTTCGAATTTTCTTTCTTATTTTTTGGATTTTAGAATTTTCGCATTTTAGAACTATGAATTTTCGAATTTTGGATTCTTCTGAATGATCAAAATAACGAATACAGCATCTAAACGCATGGAACATAACGAATTCTAATTTTTCCAAAGTTACGAATTTATTCGAAATAACCAATTTCGATCATAGTGACCCGAAAAACGTAAAAATCTAAAAAAAAATGAATGAAACCAATTTTTTTTTTTCGGCGGTGCACATGTCTAGCCCAAATCCTCCTCTTCTCGGGTCCCTGTTTGGTGCTCCTGGCCCCTCCCTGCTGGTGAGTGCCCCCACAGCAAGCAGCTTGCTATGGGGGTACCCGGGCCGAGCCGCAGCTCTGTATATCCATTCAGACACGGAGCCATGGTTTGGCTCCGCCCCCTCTCTCCTCATTGGCTAACTGACTTTGATTGACAGCAGCGGGAGCCAATGGCACTACTGCTGTGTCTCAGCCAATTAAGAGGAAGAGTCCTGGATGGCCGAGGCACTCGAAAAATATCACTAGATCGAGAGGGGGCTCAGGTAAGTATTGGGGGGGGCGCTGCTCCACACAGAAGGTTTTTTATCTTAATGCATAGAATGCATTAAGATAAAAAAACCTTCTGACTTTACAACCACTTTAAACTTTGACAATAAATGCTAGAAGCTAATTGGTTTCTATGCACAGCTGCACCAGATGTTGCACTCTCTAGTTGTTAGGGGTGCAACGGATCAAAAAACTCACGGTTCGGATTGTTCCTCGGATCAGGAGTCACGGTTCGGATCATTTTTGGATCAACAAAAAAAAAATCTCCCCCACTGTAATATCCACAATCTCCCTATTGGCAGGGTGTGGCAGAGTATTGCAGGGTATTGGCAGGGTATTGGCGGGTATATTGGCAGGGTATTGGCAGGGTATGGCAGACTATTGGCAGGGTATGGCAGAGTATTGGCAGGGCATTGCAGAGTATTGGCAGGGCATTGCAGCAGGGTATTGCAGAGTATTGGCAGGGTATTGCAGCAGGGCATTGCAGAGTATTGGCACTGCTGCCATCCGATCTCTCCCCTCCACTGTACAGATCAGTACACAGAGGGGAGAGAGGAACCGGCGTCATGACATGACGCCGGTTTGTTACAAGTGATCGCTCCGTCATTTGACAGGGGGATCACGTGCTAAACGGCCGCCGGGTGTACCAAGATGGCCGCCGCTTCGGAGCTAGGCCGAAGCCGCGGCCTTTCTTATGGCCGAGGCTAAGAAAGCGCTCCGGGGATCGCGGGTGTCCCGTACGGATCAACCTCCGCGGAACGGAACACTGATCGATGACGATCCGTTGCACCCCTACTAGTTGTAGTAAATCAACCTCATAGTGTCCGGCTGCAGGAAATAGAACTTTTATTAAAGTCAAAGTTTAACTTTACAAACAGCCGAGCAGAAAGTCTCCTGACCAGGAACACTCACAGGTTGTAACGGCAGCATGGAACAGAGCAAATCTCGGGTGTGCTGACAGCGTCTGTCCTAAAGGGCGGAATGTGGCCTGGCTGGTCACAATGGAAGGATCCCAGAAAGATGGTGTGTCCATAGCCTGTCCCTACTCATCTGGAACCTTTCCCTACCACCATTTACTTTCCCTGAAAGATGGTGACCTGTCCTTACACTAACCACACCAAGCCCGGGAGCCAGGGTCCAAAATAGACTCTGCCTGACACAAGATGGTCGCTAGAGACACATGGGGTGGCAGCATCCAACTGGATCGCTTCCCCAGCGAACCAGGAAACAATAGAGCAACCTTTTTCAATCTTTGTACCCGAAACGAACCCCTGCAATAATTTTCAGGCCTCAGGGAACCCCTGCTAAGAGAAATTGGTGGTCTTTGTGAAAATGTTCTTTTTATTTGTGGTGGCCAGTGCAAAAAATATGCTCCTTACATTGGTGGTCAGAATTCCACCCTTACAATCATTGCTCTGGCTCTGCCAGACCTGCAGCTATGCAGACACCATGACGAATGGCGTCCCTAGGGGGGGCCAGAGGGGGCCCTGACCCCCCCAACATTATGCTGTGTCCCACCATGTGCCCCCAATTTAAAATTTTTTATTTTTTTTTTTACAAAAAGGCAATGTCCTTTTGTTTGCATTCGTAGCAGATGCACCACATCTTACTGGAGTAACACAGTCTCTATTGAGAGGGAGAGCGTCCCCAGTCACCTCCTGCGGGTGATTCCTCCCCCTCCCTCTGCTCGCCGACACTGCATAATGCGAGCGCTCACACAACCATGGCCTCCCGATCTGCTCCTTCCTCTGCATCCTCATTGGCAGGGAGAAGAGCAAGTTGCAGGAAGGACTCCACCAGGACTCTCAGTTACTGAAAAAACAGACTGATTTCTCCCATCCTTAGGACAGGAGAACCAGCCTGTAAATTCCAAGAGATGCCAGACCAGTGCTGTCAATAGCAGGGGCAGGACAGCAAGAGGAGGCTGGGGAACCCCACAGTGACAGAACACCAGGGCCCGGCAAGACAACCTTTGCAACCCTGATAGTTCTCCCACTGCTTTGGACCCTTATATTTTCTTGGTATGCTGGTGACATATATCTCTTGTTTTCTGCCACCCTGGGGGGCCCCAATATAGTAGGAAGGGAGCTCACTGCAGAACATGTGAAAGGGCCCCTTGTGGGATCTTAGTAAAGGCCCAAGGATATATATAATTGCATTTTATAGTTGCCCCCCTACTTTTGTCCCTGTCCCCCCATGTGCCCCCTAAATATGAAAACTGGAGACGCCACTGACCATGACATGGGCGGTTAGCCAACCACAGCTCAAGGAACCTCTAGACATCTCTGGAGGAACCCTAGTGTTCCACAGAACCCTGGTTGAGAAAGACTGCCATAGAGGAACGCGTTCCTCTTGACTTCCTCTCCAACTACAACGCCACTGGGTTGAGGGCCACCTGCACTGGAGAAAATAGACTGCATCTGCCTGCAGGCACATAAAAGAAAAACCTTATAATGTGCAGTTCAATTTACTCCAGTAGGGAAAATACTGATTCGTAAAGCTAGTTGGATAACCCCTGGGATACAACTTTTTGGACTGATATAATACATTAGTTAATTGAGACGGACAGGAGTTGAAAACAAGCTGGTCAATGGGACAGAAGGAAGCTTTGACTTCAGTCAGGAGGTTCCTGGCTTGGACAAGGTGGGTTATAGCAGAATTATTACCGTGAAATAAATTGTAACATTACTTTATATCAGCCCTGAATTGCTGATTGATGGCTGTACTTCTATCATTATTATTTATATTAATATTATACAGGATTTATTTAGTGCCAACAGTCTATAAATATTTATAACACTATCAAGATCTATTAATATACATATACACCAGACAAAAAATACTCCCAAGGCCTCCTGCACAGGGCCGTATTGACTTACACAGGATCTTACTAGCAGCTCAGCCCCGTCCTGAACCACCAAACTACAAACAGTAAAATGCCATACTACATGCAATAGCAAAACATAGGTGTCAAATCCACATATACAATAGATACAGTATATAAATAAACCAAAACTATATAAAGCTCCCCCCCAAAAACATTACAAAAAAAAAAACAAGTCACATATACAAATATAAACAAAACAAGGGGCTTCCGTCATGGCAACTATCGAGTATGGTGGTCTCATCCCTATCAACGTAAACCATAGAAAAATAAATCCCCCTAAATGTGGGATTTTAACAGGCCACCAACCTGGTGGCCTATATAAAAAAATACAAATTTTATTGATGTATTTTAAAAAAGACGTGCAAGCGTCTATAACAAACAGGATAAAAATTTCATTCCATAATAGATACAACAATCAAAACAGATAATATGTATAGGATGACAAAAAATAGATGTACTCTCACAAGGGTAGTGTACCCTGATACCCGACGCGTTTCCGGTAATCTAGTACCTTCATCAGGGGTTTAAGAGTTGTAGATATTTTGAATATGAATATATATGAATTCAAAAAAGGAATGACTCTGTGCTTAGATAGCACCCATGGCCCCTGGGATTAAATAACGTGTTTTTGTAAGTGCCAGACCAGGGCTATGTAAAGCTAATGCACACATTGAGTTGCTGATATCAACAGGCATAATAGATGAGTCGACTAAAGAAGGGAGCGTTCAAACGAACCATTTGCATACCGGCTGTATGCCGGAAGGATCAATGTCCAGTGGCAAACCCATAATAGTGGGCTCCTATTAAGGACCCTTCGGGTGTATAGGTCCAATGGGGGGTGCCTTCCCTTGTCAGTGCTGCACTATTAATTATCTCTATATTCAGAAGAAAAAAAAATCAGCAAGGAAATAATTTGAAATGAACTGCCTTAACACAATGTTAACATGCCGCATAACACGTTAGCACACATGCGTTATTACAGCATGAAGATTTAAATGGGCCCTAACACCCCATTACCCAACCTGTGGCTCAAGGACCACATGCGACCCTTTGGTGTTTGCCATGTGGCCCTTGGAACTTAACTGTCAGCAGTGGAAGTGTTGATTATATAAATGGGCTTTAGTGGCAGTGATCTCCCATAGTCATGTTTCATATGCCCAGTCTCTGTCTGCACCCCAAAATTCTTAAAAACAAATCCACTTTTTTATTGCATCATACAATGAAACCACATTGCATGCAACGTGCAGGACTCCTTCATTGAGGCACAATTAACTGGAATTTGGTATGATTGGTGTGTAAGCGACATATTCCACTGATGTTGTAAAACATGTCAGTCATGGGTCATTACAGCACCTTCATGGCTGTTATGGTACGGCAAAAAAAAAAAATAATAATACAAAAGCACGTATCATTTAAAAAAAATACAAAAGAATGTATATATGTAAATAAAATCCAAAAGCATGTATAAATAAAAAAAAAAAGCAAAAACATATCTACATTTAAAAAAAAAAAACAAGGTTTTCCTCAGTTGTCACCAATTTTTGACTACCTCTGTAACATTATAATGCACGAGTCTTGCATATGTCTGTACAATGCAACTTTTTGTTAAACAGAGAAATAAAAAAATGCAATACAAAAGCATGTATAGATTTAAAGGGAAAATATATATATATATGTATATCTATATATAGATATATATATAGATATATATAGATATATATCTATATATATCTATATATAGATATATCTATATATATCTATATATATAGATATATATATCTATATATATAGATATATATATCTATATATAGATATATCTATATATAGATATATATAATATAATATAATGTATATAACAAAAAATATAAAAACATGTATAAATTAATAATAATAAAAAAACGTATACATTAAAAAACAAAAAAAAGGCAGACTTAATGGACCACTTGGTCTTATTCCTTCCATCACATGTTTTTATGCACAAAGGGAGTATAAAAAAAGGGAAATAATTATCAGTCCAGTCTCTGACAGTCTCCTGTAGTAGGTCCTCAGTCCCCACCACCCCTGTACATTTTAGCACACGCATAGTAATTATGGTGTGATACCTGATGGGCATACAATTCTGAACCCAGGCACCAACCACTCCTGTAACATGTCCATAGTCTCTCGACCTTGACCCTTCCCTCCCAGTAACTCTGTAGTCCATGTCTATGCTCTGTAGCATTGCATATACTGAAGATTAGGTGTGGCCCCACAGGGGACATCAGGGGCCAAGGTTTTCCCTTGTGAACTGACATCCATTGCATTAAAAATACAGTTTCTTTTCTTACCTATAAAGCAAAACCCAGCAGTGGTTACACCTGTATATTAAAGATCCACAGCCCACCGTGCCGATTCCACGTGCTGCATACAATCTGATAGATAAGATCTGAAGTGGGGAACATTTGTGGTCTTAGAAATTTCCCGACATGCAGCTGTTACATTTAAAAAAAGAAAAAAGAAAAAGCTCAACAACAGCTGTGAAGCTTCACCTCCCAGATTGTAGATTGATCAGAGACAACCGGAGAGCTGTTCAATAATCCTATCAATGTAAATTATGGAATGCGCCTTTTTCCTTCCGGGAGATTACATTTTGGCAAACTTTACGTGACCTTATTTCTCAGGAAGTCATTGGTCACTGCTTACTGTTCTGCAGTTTCCTTTACGGGGGTGTTTTTTTTTTTTTTTTGTAAATTCTTTTTTAATGCATTCAAAAGGTAAAGTTATACAAAACAAAGCCTATTGGACATACCTAGGCTTAGGGAAAAAAAACAAAAACACCAACAACAAAACAATATAGTACAAAACACAATATCATGGCAACCAATGCCCAAGGGCAAACAAATGTGTGTCACTGAAGGTACAGATTAAAAATAGATTGAAGGAATTAGTCCCCCAGCACTCTGAAAAGGTCCATATCCAGTATATCCAGTACCAGACAGTAATGCAGAGATTTTTGTTAGGAGAGCTCGGTGATAGAAGTTACCGTAGCTGCAGATTCGGTCCAAATGTCCGAGACCTTGGAGAATTTATTGGGACAACCTAGAGCAGGGATGGCGAACCTTGGCACCCCAGATGTTTTGGAACTACATTTCCCATAATGCTCTTGCTCTCTGCAGTGTAGTGGAGCATCATGGGAAATGTAGTTCCAAAACATCTGGGGTGCCAAGGTTCACCATCACTGGCCTAGACTCCTAAGTAAATTTATGGAGTGGTACCATCTTATTAACTATGGACTTCCAGAAATCAACTGTAGGGACCTGAGGGGATTTCCAGTTGAGTAAAATATGGGGGTGTTAATGTAATTGGAATAAATTGTTCATGTGAGATCCAGATTTGCAGCCAACAGATATCTACCAGAGACGACCAAATCACACCTTGCCTTTTTTCTTTATTATAGCAGGGCAGCTAACACACACACACACACACACACACACACACACACACACACACACACACACACACACACACACACACACACACACACACACACACACACACACACACACACACACACACACACACACACACACACACACACACACACACACACTATATTACCAAAAGTATTGGGACACCTGTCTTTACATGCACATAACCTTTAATGACATCCCAGTCTTAGTCCGTAGGGTTCAATATTGAGTTGGTCCACCCTTTGCAGCTATAACAGCTTCAACTCTTCTGGGAAGGCCGTCCACAAGGTTTAGGAGGGTGTCTATGGGAATGTTTGATCATTCTTCCAGAAGAGCATTTGTGAGGTCAGGCACTGATGTTGGATGAGAAGGACTGGCCCACAATCTCCGCTCTAATTTATCCCAAAGGTGTTCTATCGGGTTGAGGTCAGGACTCTGTGCAGGCCAGTCAAGTTCCTCCACCCCAAACCCGCTCATCCATGTCATTATGGACCTTGCTTTGTGTACTGGTCCAAATCATTTGGTGTGATTATGGTTTGGGGTTTTTTTTTTTTTTGTTTTTTTTTTGAGGGGTTGGGCTTAGCCCCTTAGCCAGGGGCGGCGCCAGGTGGGTGCTTGGGTGTGCTAAAGCACCCTCAAAAATTGTTTAAGCGCCCTCATAGCACCCCCAAAATGTACACATTTGAATTTCCAATATATGTCACGAAATTCTTTTAAATACATTTTTACCTGTGTGATCTGTGTGACAAAAAAAGTCTGGGGACTCTTTCATATAGAGGAGGGATACTGCAGCTCTGGCCGCATAAGACGCTGATCTTCAGTGAGTCCCGGTGTTCTGACGAGAAGTGTCCCCCTATGGGATAGTGTCCGCCCCCTACTGCGCAGGCGCAGTGCTTGCGCAGTACGGAGGACAAGGAGACGCTCAAAGTCTCCGAAGTTAACCAGCTGACCATCAGCTGTACACGGCGCTTGGGCACCTAATAGTCAACGCTTTGTAACAGGGCCCCTCGCGGGCTCGGCATATTTTTATTCTAAACTTGGATAGTGGGGCATGAACCTGGACTCAGGGCAGAATAAGTGCGCAGGCGCCGTGTAGAGCTGACGATCAGCTGTTCAACTTTGGAGACTTTCAGCGTCTCGTTTGTCCTCCGTACTGCGCCTGCGCAGTACAGGGCGGACACCATCCAATGGGGGACAGTATTCGACAAGACACAGGCATCATTAGTGGTGGATTGATCTCCGTACTGTACAGAGGCTCTAGATTTTGAAAGCATTGGGACATGTATCGCCTCTGTACTTGCCATCCGCACTAAGGAAATGAAGGAGTGAGAAGCTCTCAGCCCAGCAGAGCCATGGAGGAAGGAATTCTCTCTCCTTGCATGGACGCCACGCCCACCCCTCCTCCTTGTCACAACCAGGCAGACAGGAGCTGTGCGCTTCTATGGAGCTTCTATGGAGCTTCTATGGAGCTGCTGTGGGCTGAGCCAAGATCAGGACAAGAGGGAAGTTTCCTATCCCAGCCCCGGAGGAAGAAGGATTTCTTCTGGAAATGTAAGTAGAGTGTACCCGCCCCCTCACCATCACATTATCACCTGTCTGGCCCTCATCCTTATTATAGAGCTGCTGAGCTGGGAGGGGATAGGGACAGGCAGTGGGACTCCAGTCCTAATCAATGGAGGCAGGGCCGGATTAGCCACAAGGCCACCGAGGCCAGACCTCGGGGCGGCAGTGGTGTAGGGGCGGCACCGCTCCTGCAGCGACTTCACGGCCGCCCCCCCTTTCGTGCTACAGTCTATTATAGGCACCAGTGCCCATAGAAAAGATGGCCGCGAGCCGACCACGAAACTGCGCATGCGCCGTTCCGAAGCCGGCCGGGCTCGGGAAAGCTCGTAAGCGCTCGGCCGGGCGGTGCATGCGCAGTAGCGTACTTGCGCTGGGCGGCGCATGCGCAGTAGCGTACTTGCGCCGCCCGGCGCCATTTTTGAAAAAATAGCAAGAGTAGCAAGTAATGTCAGCGGTGCGGCGGCGAGGGAGAAAGATGACATCTCTCATTGCCCGCACCGCTGTTCCGCCCTCCTCCTTCTGGTGGCAGGCAGCATGGCAAGGGACATCCCAGTCTGGTGGCAAGTGACATCCCAATCTGGTGGCAAGTGACATCCCAATCTGGTGGCAAGTGACATCCCAATCTGGTGGCAAGTGACATCCCAATCTGGTGGCAAGTGACATCCCAATCTGGTGGCAAGTGACATCCCCATCTGGTGGCAGGCAGCGTGGCAAGTGACATCCCCATCTGGTGGCAAGTGACATCCCCATCTGGTGGCAAGTGACATCCCCATCTGGTGGCAAGTGACATCCCAATCTGGTGGCAAGTGACATCCCCATCTGGTGGCAGGCAGCGTGGCAAGTGACATCCCCATCTGGCGGCAGGCAGTGTGGCAAGTGACATCCCCATCTGGTGGCAGGCAGCGTGGCAAGTGACATCCCCATCTGGCGGCAGGCAGCGTGGCAAGTGATATCCCCATCTGGTGGCAGGCAGCGTGGCAAGTGACATCCCCATCTGGTGGCAGGCAGGCAGCGTGGCAAGTGACATCCCCATCTGGTGGCAGGCAGCGTGGCAAGTGATATCCCCATCTGGTGGCAGGCAGCGTGGCAAGTGACATCCCCATCTGGTGGCAGGCAGTGTGGCAAGTGACATCCCCATCTGGTGGCAGGCAGCGTGGCAAGTGATATCCCCATCTGGCGGCAGGCAGCGTGGCAAGTGACATCCCCATCTGGCGGAAGGCAGCGTGGCAAGTGACATCCCCATCTGGTGGCAGGCAGCGTGGCAAGTGACATCCCCATCTGGCGGCAGGCAGCGTGGCAAGTGACATCCCCATCTGGCGGCAGGCAGCGTGGCAAGTGACATCCCCATCTGGTGGCAGGCAGCGTGGCAAGTGATATCCCCATGTGGTGGCAGGCAGCGTGGCAAGTGACATCCCCATCTGGTGGCAGGCAGCGTGGCAAGTGATATCCCCATCTGGCGGCAGGCAGCGTGGCAAGTGACATCCCCATCTGGTGGCAAGCAGCGTGGCAAGTGACATCCCCATCTGGCGGCAGGCAGCGTGGCAAGTGACATCCCCATCTGGTGGCAGGCAGCGTGGCAAGTGACATCCCCATCTGGCGGCAGGCAGCGTGGCAAGTGACATCCCCATCTGGTGGCAGCGTGGCAAGTGATATCCCCATCTGGCGGCAGGCAGCGTGGCAAGTGACATCCCCATCTGGTGGCAGCGTGGCAAGTGATATCCCCATCTGGTGGCAGGCAGCGTGGCAAGTGACATCCCCATCTGGTGGCAGGCAGCGTGGCAAGTGATATCCCCATCTGGTGGCAGGCATGGTGGCAAGTGACAAGAGATGGTGGCAAGTGACACGCTCAGGGCTCCCAATGATTCTGCATTATGGTGAGTTGAACTATTTCAGTTTATATTACAATGTAATGATAGGAATAATGTGTTTCAATCATCCTGACACCATAACAACCATGGTGCCGGGGATGATTGAAGCACTAACACCAGCCATTGCCTTGAAAATTTGCCTGCGAAAAATCCTTACCCCTCGCGCGCTTACCCTGAAGTATTTTTAGTCTGTACAATTAAAGCCAGTTGTTTTCAGTGTTCTCGTGTATGGAGATATGTTTTTAATTGATCTATTGTAGAAGTCATCGATAAAGGACGTGGTGTGTGTGTGTGTGGGGGGGGGCGGCATTGAAGGACCCGGCCTTGGGGCGGCAAAGGGAGTAAATCCGGGCCTGAATGGAGGAAGGATAAGGATTGTTTTTCTGTCAGTAAGCTGTGCCAACCCTCCCCACGCCAGGCAGTGCCAACCCTCCCCACACCAGCCAGTGCCAGCCCCTTCCCACAACAGGCTGTGCCAACCCTCTCCACACCAGCCAGTGCCAACCCTCCCCACACCAGCCAGTGCCAGCCCCTCCCCACACCAGGCTGTGCCAACCCTCCCCACACCAGGCTGTGCCAGCCCCTCCCCACACCAGGCTGTGCCAGCCCCTCCCCAAACCAGGCTGTGCCAACCCTCCCCACACCAGGCTGTGCCAGCCCCTCCCCACACCAGCCAGTGCCAGCCCCTCCCCACACCAGGCTGTGCCAGCCCCTCCCCACACCAGGCAGTGCCAACCCTCCCCACACCAGCCAGTGCCAGCCCCTCCCCACAACAGGCTGTGCCAACCCTCCCCACAACAGGCTGTGCCAGCCCCTCCCCACACCAGGCAGTGCCAACCCTCCCCACACCAGGCAGTGCCATCCCTTCCCCACACCAGGCAGTGCCAACCCTCCCCACACCAGGCAGTGCCATCCCCTCCCCACACCAGGCAGTGCCAACCCTCCCCACACCAGGCAGTGCCAGCCCCTCCCCACACCAGGCAGTGCCAGCCCCTCCCCACACCAGGCAGTGCCTGTTCCTTATGGAGCACCTGAGCTGAGACAAGGGGGGTCTGGGGGAGAACTCCTGTTCTCCTCTATGGTGGTGGCAGGCACTGATCTAGGGGTATACCCAGGGGTCAAGTCCTGGGGAAAAAAGTGTGGGAAAGATTCCACCCCCCCACCTCAAAAATAAATGTATCCCCATCCCCGCCCAGCATTATCTATCCCTCTCTACAATGTATCCCCATCCCCGGCAGAATCCTGGAGAGGGATGGATGATGCTGGGCAGGGATGGGGATACATTGTAGGGAGGGATGGAGGAGGTCACTCTCCTGCTCTGGGTACTTTGATGGGGTCACTCTCCTGCTCTGGGAACTCTGAGGGGGTCACTCCTGCTCTGGGCACTCTGAGGGGGTCACTCCTGCTCTGGGCAGTCTAAAGGGGCATTCCTGCTCTGGGCATTCTAGGGTGTCACTCCTAATCTAGGCACTTATGGTAACCACATGACCTCTTCACTTTATATTCTCTGTTGTAAGTTTTACAATAAAGGGGGCTCACTGACTGCTATTATCCTGGAGGTTAATTATTGTACAGTGTTGGGGGTTAATTATGTAGTTCTGATAGTTATTAATGCATATTCCTGGGGGTTTATTGCTGTGCTACATTATTGTGCCATGCTGGGATTTAATTGTTCTGCCATGCTAAGGGGCTAATTATTGTGCAATATTGGAGGTTTATTGTGCCATGCTGGGGGTTTATTTTTTTTCTGTGGCGGGGGTTATTATGTTTTGCTGGTTGTTATGGCTGGCCCTGACATGTACTGAAGATTATATGGCCCTTATACTTACTGGGGAGCTATTGCTGACCTTGACACATGCTGGGGGTTATCATTGTTATTCCCATTTGGGCTTGTTTTACTCCAACAATCAATTCTGTGTGTCCAAAGGCCCTATTTTGTCTATATAAAGGGGAAGGACTGCGAAGAAACACCCAATTTTCAGTCATGCCTACCTTTGGCCACACCCACTTCTGGCCACACCCACGAGACCGTGATGCACTGTGTGCTCTGCATTGGCTCCACCACTTTTTCTCACAACACCCCCCAAAAAAATTGTCTGGAGCTGCCCTTGCCCTTAGTTAAAAACCATATGCAGATTTTAAATAGTGTGCCTAATTTAAATTTTCAAATAGTGTCCTTATCTGTGATCTGCCATGTCCTGCCGAAGTTCTGGGAAGGTCCAAACATAGACCCTTACTTTCAGCTTCAAAGGAGCAAGCTTACTTTCACCTTCCAAGCCCATGCCTCTGCATTCCAAACCTATGCATCCGCACCCTCAGTCACCTGCTGTTACAGGGTAGAGAGATCACACTACCAATGCCTTACACCTGTAGTGTTTCCATTTGAATATTTGTTCGATTCTCCAGAGTGAGCGAAAAAAAAATCAGAGGACAAAGATGGAAATTTTCTGTTCAATCCAATTGGATTTCTAATTGTTAAATTCGCTCCTGGATGAGAAAAACCACAGCTAGTCTCATGTGTGTAGGCTTGTCAAAGTTAATCCGGAAGCAGAACGTTCGTTTTACCGTTCGTGTTTTTTTTTTTTTTTGTTTTTTTTTTTAATCAGAAAGGTTTTTATTGAGCTTGTCAAGAATTAACAACATCCACTAGTACATGAATATAAATGATTCTTCTTCAGTCAATAAGTTATGCACAAGTATGTGATCCTTACCACTGCTACCGTGGCCTGAATGACTGCATTCCAGTGAGTACTGCACCCTGCCAAACAATGTGCTAGAACAATACAGGAACTTGTATTGAAAGAAAAAAGTTGGGACGTTATACGAATCATAAGATAGAAACTGAGTAGAAATTATAATAACACTTGTATTAGTATAAACATATGTCAGGTCACATTGCAGTATTATGAATATGTGAACATATTTTACACATGTAAAATTCATAAAATCCATATATTATACACATAAATAATTAAGCAGCACGTAATAGTAATAAGTATTCATATACAGTATCTCACAAAAGTGAGTACACCCCTCAGTCACATTTTTGTAAATCTTTTCTTCTATCTTTTCATGTGACAACACTGAAGAAATGACACTTTGCTACAATGTAAAGTAGTGAGTGTACAGCTTGTATAACAGTGTAAATTTGCTGTCCCCTCAAAATAACTCCACACACAGCCATTAATGTCTAAACCGCTGGCGACAAAAGTGTCCAGATTATCAGTGCAGTCCCATCAGTGCCCATCAGTGCTGCCAATCATTGTCCATCAGTGCTTCCTCATCAGTATTACCTATCAGTGCTCCCTACCAAAGCCCATCAGTGCTGCCAATCAGTGCCCACCAGTGCTCCAATCCATGCCTCCTCATCAGAGTCACCTATCAGTGCTGCCTATCAGTGCCGCATATTAGAGCCCTTTCACATTGGGGCGGTTTGCAGGCGTTATTGCGCTAAAAATACCACCTGCAAACCGACCCAAAACAGCCTCTACTATTTGTTCAGTGTGAAAGCCCGAGGGCTTTCACACTGAAGCGGTGCGCTGGCAGGAGAAGAAAAAAACTCCTGCAAGCCGCATCTTTGGAGCGGTGAAGGAGCGGTGTATTTACCGCTCCTAAACCACTCCTGCCGATTGAAATCAATGGGGCAGCGCGGCTATACCGCGGCTAAACCGCGGCTATAGCCACCCTATGCAAGCGGTTTTAACCCTTTTTCGGCCGCCAGCGGGGGTTAAAACCGCACCGCTAGCGGCCGAATACCGCCGCAAAAACGACGGTAAAGCAACGCTAAAAATAGCGCTGTTTTACCGTCGACGCCCCCACCGCCCCAGTGTGAAAGGGACCTTAGTGTCACCTAACAGTGCCACCAATCAGTGCTGACTATCAGTGACCATCAGTGCCACCTCATCATTTCAGCCTCATCAGTGCCACCTATCAGTGCCGCCTAATAGTGTCACCTATCAGTGCCCATCAGAGAAAAGTTACCTGTTTGCAAAATGCTATAACAAAATGTTGTTTTTTTTTCCAAATTTTCAGTCTTTTTTGTTTGTTTAGCAAAAAATAAAAAAACACAGTGGTGATTAAATACCACCAAAAGGAAGCCTCTTCTGTGTGTTTTGCACCCTGGAGTTTAGGCAGGGAGCTCCTCAAAAATTTACTTGGCAGAAGTAGTTATCCTGGTTGATTGATAGAGATCTATTGATTTCTCCCTAAGTTTAGCCTTGTTGCACTTTTCTCTTCTGGCTGGGTACTTGGTGGTACTAGATATGAGAAGGGCAACCCAAGATCAGGTTATGGGTATGTCGGGTGTCTCAGCCAATGGGCAGGGGTTGTCTTGGATCCCTTGGCCTGCTGGGAGAACATATATATTCGGGTCGAGTCAGATGATCTGTGTTCTGTGCCACCTGGACGGCTGTCTGGGTGGACGTGTGTTGTACTGCCCGGCAAGAGAGTAGAGCAGGGTTGGGACTGCGGCTTGCAGTCCAACCAAAAGTGACGGTTCTGCTGGCTTGAGAACCTGTCATGGTCGGATGTAGGAGGGAAGCTGTTGCCACTAAGGGACCATCCACCTTTATACTAGGGACCACAGTGAGTAACTGAAGCAAGTACCGGAGCAGTATTCTCACCAACCGGGGACGGTGAAGTATCGGGAAAATTTAATGGGTATCAAGCCAGGAACCCAGCCAGCAGAGCGGACGCTTGCAGAGCAGTCTTGTGTGTCAAGCCGGGGACCGAGCAGGCCAGTGGGGTGAAGCTTGAGAAGTATCGGGAGTGCCAAACTAGGGACCCAGCAGAGAGGCAGGGGTGAAGCTTGAGGAAGATACCACCGTGAAGATTGGAGGAGCTCAAGGGATTCAGTGGCAGGGAATCAGCGGGTCTAGTGACTGGGAGAGACTGGGAGCTCAGTGGGCTGAAGAACTACAAGTAGAGATTGTAGTAGAAGTGAAGGAACTGTTACGCTTTGTGTTTATATGTTGCCATAGGAGACAGCATTCCTGCACATGCAGATGTGGCGTCTTGCTGGATGCCTTTCTGTGCATGGCTCTCCTCCTATTGAAGTCTCGGAGTCTGCCAATTGAACTTGCAACTACCCAAGGGTGTCCTGTTACAGTGAGCATGCTCCCCCTCCGTTCTGCTGCTGTCTGCCCCCCTCCGTTCTGCTGCTGTCTGCCCCCCTCTGTTCTGCTGCTGTCTGCCCCCCTTTGTTCTGCTGCTGTCTGCCCCCCTCTGTTCTGCTGCTGTCTGCCCCCCTTTGTTCTGCTGCTGTCTGCCCCCCTCTGTTCTGCTGCTGTCTGCCCCCCTCTGTTCTGCTGCTGTCTGCCCCCCTCTGTTCTGCTGCTGTCTGCCCCCCTCTGTTCTGCTGCTGTCTGCCCCCCTCCGTTCTGCTGCTGTCTGCCCCCCTCCATTCTGCTGCTGTCTGCCCCCCTCGATTCTGCTGCTGTCTGCCCCCCTCCATTCTGCTGTCTGCCCCCCTCCATTCTTCTGTCCCTCTCCGTTCTGCTGTCCCCCTCCTTTCTTCCTCCGTGTCCCCCTCCGTTCTGCTGTCCCCCTCCGTTCTTCCTCCGTGTTCCCCTCCATTCTGCTGCTATCCCCCTCCGTTCTTCCTCCATGTCCCCCTCCATTCTGCTGTCCCCCTCCTTTCTTCCTCCGTGTCCCCCTCCGTTCTGCTGTCCCCCTCCGTTCTTCCTCCGTGTTCCCCTCCGTTCTGCTGTCCCCCTCCGTTCTTCCTCCTTGTTCCCCTCCGTTCTGCTGTCCCCCTCCTTTCTTCCTCCGTGTCCCCCTCCATTCTGCTGTCCCCCTCCTTTCTTCCTCCGTGTCCCCCTCCGTTCTGCTGTCCCCCTCCGTTCTTCCTCCGTGTCCCCCTCCATTCTGCTGTCCCCTCCTTTCTTCCTCCCTGTTCCCCTCCGTTCTGCTGTCCCCCCTCCATTCTTCCTCCGTGTTCCCCTCCGTTCTGCTGTCCCCCTCCATTCTTCCTCCGTGTTCCCCTCCATTCTGCTGTCCCCCTCCGTTCTTCCTCAGTGTTCCCCTCCATTCTGCTGTCCCCCTCCGTTCTTCCTCCGTGTTCCCCTCCGTTCTGCTGTCCCCCTCCATTCTTCTTCCGTGTTCCCCTCTGTTCTGCTGCTGTCCCCCTCCGTTCTTCCTCCGTGTTCCCCTCCGTTCTGCTGTCCCCCTCCATTCTTCTTCTGTGTTCCCCTCTGTTCTGCTGCTATCCCCCTCCGTTCTTCCTCCGTGTCCCCCTCCGTTCTTCCTCCGTGTCCCCCTCCGTTCTGCTGTCCATACCACCTGTCTAAACTGGTTACCACTGTTTGCTTTTTTTTCCCCAAAAATTGGCAAAAAAAAACCAAAAACCATCTTTTTGGGGCTGGTGCGGGGGGGGGGGGTGTCCCTGAATAGCAGTTTGGAAATGTGGTCACCCTAGTGCTGCTGCCTGGCTCCTATCACAGGATCTGCACACACAGATCCTCAGTCCCTGGGAGCTTCAGGCAGCTGTCTGGGGGAAACGCGCTGATGTCCTCCTATCCAGCAGGAGCCCAAGAGGAAGAAGATCTACCATGCTGCTAAGATGAAGTCAGTAAACAGGGGTGATTGTGCAGAAACTGATTTTTGGGGGTGCAATGATTGTACTGGGGGCAGACTGCTTGCCCCCCCATGTCATCTGCAGTGTAGTGCCCATCGTGTGATGTACTGTGCCCACCATGTAATATGCTGTGCCTACCATGTCATTTAAGGTGCGGTAATGTACAGTGCCCACCGCGTAATGTGCTGTGCCAAACATTAAATGCTGAGTGGTGTTCCCACCATGTCATGTGCTGTGCTGTACAGTGCCCACCATGTAATGCAGAGTAGTGTGCCCTCTGTGTAATGTGCTGTGCCCACCATTTAATGTGGAGTGGTGTGCCCACCATTTAATGTGCTGTGCCATGCCCTCCATGTAATGTGCTGTTCGCAGTCTCTGACCATCTCCTGTATCATGTCTGCAGTCTCTGACCATATCATGTATCATGTCTGCAGTCTCTGACCATCTCTTGTATTATGTCTGCAGTCTCTGACCATCTCCTGTATTATGTCTGCAGTCTCTGACCATCTCCTGTATCATGTCTGCAGTCTCTGACCATCTCCTGTATCATGTCTGCAGTCTCTGACCATCTCTTGTATTATGTCTGCAGTCTCTGACCATCTCCTGTATCATGTCTGCAGTCTCTGACCATCTCCTGTATCATGTCTGCAGTCTCTGACCATCTCTTGTATTATGTCTGCAGTCTCTGACCATCTCCTGTATCATGTCTGCAGTCTCTGACCATCTCCTGTATCATGTCTGCAGTCTCTGACCATCTCCTGTATCATGTCTGCAGTCTCTGACCATCTCCTGTATCATGTCTGCAGTCTCTGACCATCTCTTGTAGTATTTCTTCAGTCTCTGACCATCTCCTGTAGTATGTCTGCAATCTCTTACTTAAACACATTGATAATAGTATTAGCTATCGATTTATGCTGAAGTTAGGTCTGTGCAGGGGAGGCAGAGAGTAAAAGGGGGCACTGTGATTATAGAGGGGGGGTAGACTGCATGGGGCACTGTGATGGGGGGGCTGTGAAATTTGTGCAATAAACATTCTTAAAAACATAACAATTTTTTTTTTGAGTGTTTTTACATTTTAAAGTCGGTGGTTCGGGGGGGGGTTGCCAGATATAGGATCCACCCTGGGTGCCAAATGCTCTAGGTACGCCCCTAATACTGTGGCTATGCCACCCTCTGAAAAGTGATCCACTTTGGAGGGCTGTAAGCATTAGTGCCTAGCTAAAAGAGCCCTATGGCAGCTGCCACTGCAATCTGGTTACTTAGATTTCAAGTCTGTCACCCTGATCCTCACTTTACAATCTGGTGGGTTGTTGACATGCAAACAAGCAGCCAGCCAGTGAAGTCTAAACAACTCTGACCTGTAATCCAGCAGTGAAGCCAGCATGAAAATGACAGATCTAGACTTATCCACCTTTAAGTATAGGTCAGCATTGACATCTCCCACATAGCTATCCTCCCAAGTTCCCTTTTACTGCTCATTTCTTGGACCCACTGAATTCACCTTCATCTACAGATCAATTTCTTAGTACATTTGCCATTTATTACTTACTTTTGCTCTCCTCCTGGGATCCCGTGCCTCTGAACACAGGCAATAACTAACTTCTCCTTTGCTGACCTTTATTATACAGAACTAAATGTAACTGTTGACACAACAAAAGTAAAAACTGAAATACACTCTTCCTCATCCAGACACTGACAAGAATGACGACATTTAGGGCTGTTTCACACTGGGACGACTTGCGCTGCAAGTTGTGCCTCCTCAGTGTGAACCAGTGTCTTGCCGAATAAGTTCCTTCGGCAGATAGGTTCCCCCCCTGTACTGCGCAGGCGCAGCGCCTGCGCAGTACGTACTACTGTCGGCCGCCGGAGATAGCCGAAGCTCAAACGCTTCAATCAGCTGTACACGGCGCCTGCGCTCTGGGTCCAGGTTCCTTCCCCACCATCCAAGTGGACCTGGAGGGGGAATCTAAAAGTGCCGAGCGCAGCGAGGCCGTGCCCGAAGCGTGGCAAGCGAAGCGAGCCCGCGAGGGGCCCTCTTACAGGCGCCGTGTACAGCTGATTTTCAGCTGTTCCGCTTCAGCTATTTCCGCCGGATTCTACTGCGCATGCGCAGTAGAGGGGGGAACTAATCCGCCCGAGCGGAACTTTCTCGGCAGAACAGCTAGGCACTGCGATGGGTGTTCAAGCAAAGCAAAAATGCAGCACTCAATGGGACTAGTAGTAAAGAACTATTGCTGATGGTATAATCAATAAAGGTCATATATTGGATGCATGCTGAGATTTGAAATTAAAAACAATTGTCAATGAAAAAATGAGATGATAACATTATTAGACTTCATAAGCACAACTCATTATCATGGCTGAAGTAATCCGAAAATTACATACGATACCACCATGACTTCCAGATGACAAGGGGTTATTGTCAGCAAGTGTGCTCCAAGCTCCGATCCTAATTGTCAGACCCAATGGCTCAATGTGCAGGGAGAAAAATAGAGGTGGAGAGACACCACTCTCTAAGGTGCACTTAGTGGCTGTACTCCGGATATCAGACTCGCTGTGATCCAGGAGGTGTATTGTAGATCGTGCCTCAGAACGACCTCGGTTGAGCTGGCTGATCAGGCTGGCTGGAATCTGGCGTGCTGGAGGGCGCTCTGGATGGCACGCACTGAATCCAGGAGGCAGGGTCAGGGCCGGAAACGAGGAGTACTGGGAAGCTAGGCAGATCGCAAGCTTTATCTTTGATAAAGCGCAGGAGCGTGAAACATGTAAGTCACGGTCGCCACGGCTACTTTGAGCTTGCGATCCGCCTAGGTTCCTAGTACTCCTCGTTTGCGGCCCTCACCCTGCCCCCAATCTGTGACTGGGCAACAAAAGTAGAAGCAGCACAGTGAGGAGCTCATCTTCCTGTCACCAGGCACCAGCCATGGCAGAAGGACCTTTAGGCACTGCGATGGGTGTTCAAGCAGAGCCACTGATCCTGCTGTCAACCGTTGACTGCATTAGAGTGACAACCATGAGACTTAAGCCTTGTACACACGGTATGATTGTTGGCAGGGAATTATCTGTTGCCAGACTGTTGTCCTAAAATTTTACTGTTAGTACGCTCCTTTTGACAATTGTTGTCCAACTTTCAAACAACAAATGTTGGATGTATGACATAATTTGCCTAGGTAAGAAACCAGGAAGTAAATGTGAAGAAATGTAAAAAAAAAAGTTTAAAACAGGAAAATATACCATATTTACTTACCTACAGTGCCTTGAAAAAGTATTAATATCCCTTGAAATATTCTACATTTTGTCATGAACACAGTTTGCTGCGGAATTTCACATAGCGTTTTTTTTATTTAAAAGTGTGAGTTTAACTTTTGAAGATTTGGCTTGTGTGCTATTCAATAAACTGGTTGTACGAATTACACTATTGGAGCTTTTCTTTTATTCACATGTGGAACGGATTGTGTATATACTGTATACATTTGGAAGGCTGGTTCATCACCTTAATCCTTTCTGTTTGGGAATATTAAGCACTAAAGCCTTACACGCAAGTGTGGGCAATTGGAGCTGGTGAGTGAGTTTTTCATCGGGAGTGGGTCCACTCAACACCTGGGTGTGGTGGAAGTTGGAAGGAAGATATATCACTATTTTTGATGGACTGTATCACCAATATAATTTGATGTGCTTATTAATTCATTTACTTATGGTTCACACTGTTATACTAATTTATTAATTTTTTTTAATGAGATTTTGCACTTTACAACTTGTCACATGATTTTCACATATCACTTGGTGTTCACTTTACACATATATGAAGATATATGTGTATATATATAGTTCACAGTGTATTTATAGGTATATTGTATATACTTTATCTGGTATTTAATTAGCCATGGTAAAAGTATAGCACACTGTGTGAATTGAGCGCCACGGTTTTATTCAGCGTGTGGTTTAACACTGGTTGACACGTTATAGAAGAAAACACTACATAGATATATTTTATTTAAAGTGGCAGCTAGAGCGTAATTATTTGTATTAACACATATTACACAATAATAATAATAATTTATTGTGTGTAGACTCCGAGGCGCAGTGGTGGTCAACAATGTATAGGTGGGCATTAATACTTTGGGAACCATTTTGACGGTGTAATTTTCAAGTCTTGCCACAGATTCTCAATTGGATTTAGGTCTGGACTGTGACTGGGTCATTCTAACACATGAATATGCTTTGATCTAAACCATTCCATTGTAGCTCTGGCTGGATGTTTCGGGTCGTTGTCCTGCTGGAAGGTGAACCTCCACCCCAGTCTCAAGTCTTTTGCAGACTCTAACAGGTTTTCTTCTAAGATTGTCCTGTATTTGTCTCCATCCATCTTCCCATCAACTCTGACCAGCTTCCCTGTCCCTGCTGAAGAAAAGCATCCCCACCACATGATGCTGCCACCACCATGTTTCACAGTGGGGATGGTGTGTTCAGGGTGATGTGCAGTGTTAGTTTTCCCCATACATAGTGTTTTGCTTTTCAGGCCAAAAAGTTAAATTTTGGTCTCATCTGACCAGATCACCTTCTTCCACATGATTGCTGTGTCCTCCACATGGCTTCTCGCAAACTGCAAACAGGACTTCTTATGGCTTTCTTTCTCCAATGTCTTTCTTCTTGTCACTCTTCCATAAAGGGCAGATTTGTGGAGAACACGACTAATAGTTGTCCTGTGGACAGATTCTCCCACCTGAGCTGTGGATCTCTGCAGCTCCTCCAGAGTTACCATGGACCTCTTGGCTCTTCTCTGATGAATGTTCTCCTTGCCCGGCCGGTCAGTTTAGGTGGACGGCCATGTCTTGGTAGGTTTGCAGTTGTGCCATACTCTTTCCTGTTTCTGATGATGGATTGAACAGAGCTCCGTGAGAGGTTCAAAGCTTGAGATATTTCTTTATAACCTAACCCTGCTTTAAACTTATCCAAAACTTTATCCCTGACCTGTCTGGTGTGTTCCTTGGCCTTCATGATGCTGTTTGTTCAGTAAGGTTCTCTAACAAACCTCTGAGGGCTTCACAGAACAGCTGTATTTATACTGAGATTAAATATAATGCAGGTGGACTCTATTTACTAATTAGGTGACTCCTGAAGGCAATTGGTTCCACTAGATTTTAGTTAGGGGTATCAGAGTAAAGGGGGCTGAATACAAATGCACGCCGCACTTTTTACGTATTTACCGGTATTTGTAAAAAAAAATCAAAACCATTTATCATTTTCCTTCCACTTCACAATTATGTGCCACTTTGTGTTGGTCTATCACATAAAATACATTTACATTTTTGGTTGTAACATGACACATTTTCAAGGAGTGTGACTATTTTTCAAGGCACTGTATATCCTAATGCTAGCAGCATGAGGATTAAACATAGTCAATGTTAATTGGGAGAGTGAAGTTCCACGGATACATGATAAGCTACACTTCAGGCAGATAAAAAGCCACAAATGAATGCAATGTTAATTGTATATTTTAGCTCCAACTTTCAGCTCCAGAGTTGTCCTCAGGCAAAACAAGAAAAGGAAACATATGTTTTCAATCCACTTCCTCAGAGCCCTGTGAAAGGAGAACCAGCACAGTTCCTCCCTATCCCCGAACCTGTGACTGGACAATGAAAGGAGAAGCAGCACAGTGATGAGGTAAATTTTGTAGGTAGTGATGAGGTCATCTCTCTGTCACCAGCAATTAGGAGCTGGGTTCGGTGTTCAGGCAGAGCTACTGATTTCGATGCCAACTGACGATATTGCAAGAATGACAACCTTGAGATGGTGAAAGCTCTTTTTGAAATTTGCATAATCGATTAGCTTGAGAGCCCTGGAAATAAACAGAAGGGGATATACAACCAGTCTGGCATGTTTAAAGATGCCACATGATACATGTTAAAGCTGGACTCCGGTAGAACTGTAGAAATTTTTCCCCTCAACCCCCCCCCCCCCTCTAAAAGCTATAAAAAAAGATCTCCAGAACTGGCAGAAGGGGATGTTCTCCTGGTTCGGACGAAGTGGCATAGTAAAAATGAACATCATGCCTAGGCTACTGTACCACTTCCAGGCACTCCCTATACGGATCCCCGCATCTTTCCTCAAAGAAGTGAATAGAACCTTCGTCAGATTTGTATGGGCCCAAAAACCTCCTCGCCTGGCCCAGACCATCCTGCAACTTCCCAAGTCGAGGGGATGTATCATTTTGCCGGATGCTCACTTTTATCTAACGGCATACCATCTGACCCGGGTTCTGGACTGGTGTCGACATGGAGCCCTGAAGCAGTGGGTACAAATAGAACACATCCTAATGGAGACCCGGTTGGAGTTGCTGCCCTGGTGCCAAAAGCCCCTGCCAAACCAAATACTGAACCACCCTACGGTGGGAGAAACATGGCAAATTGCCCGGAAAGCCTTCCGCGACTTCTCAGTCACACCGCTGCCGTCACTCCCATTGTTGGAAACCCGGCCTTTGTTCCGGGACTTAAGGACTCTAGAGTTCTAGAGTTGCTGGAGGTCGAACGGTCACAGGCATGACACTTCCTTGTCAATGGCCAGTGGATGAACAGGCAACAAATCACTGATGATCCAGCCCTGACAGGACTGTCGTTCTGGCAAAAGATACAGCTAGCCCATTTTATTGGCTCCCTGCCCTCACCGGTGGCATTTAGGAGGCAACTAACCTCCTTCGAACTGATGAGTGTGGAACAAACCCCACTGAGACATGCTATCTCTCTAACCTATCAACTACTAATAGCTCAACCCCCAGACTTTAGACCTCCCTATACTACCAAATGGGAACGTGACCTGGGGGTACAATTTACAGAGAAACAGACAGGCCCTTTTTTTTCGCTCATAAAACCTCTATCTGTGCCAGACACCAGGAAGCGGTATTTAAACTACTATCCCGGTGGTATTATACTCCGGAAAGACTACACAAGATGTTCCCCCAGAGTACGGACCTGTGTTGGAGATGTGGAGAGGCGACTGGCTCGCTCCTTCACGTCATCTGGTACTGTCGAGCCCTCCGGACTTTTTGGATGGAAGTTTGCCGTATAGTGAAAAAGTTCACCGACCGAGAGGTGCCAGAGACCCCTGAATTCTTCCCTCTACATCATCACAAGATCCCTACTAAGGGCTACAGGAAATCTATTATCCCCCCTCCTGCTCACAGCGGCAAAGAGCTGCATCCCCTTTCTCTGGAAACAGACACAGCCCCCATCGGTGGACGTATGGTTGAAAAAGACATCAGAGATAAAGGTAATGGAAGACGTGGTGGCTACGGAGAAAGGCCTCAGTGAGCAATTTTCAAAAAAAAGGGTTTTTTTGGCACAAATTTGTTTACTCTGAGGAATATAGTGAGCTGTTTATCTAACTTCTCAGTAACACAATGATTTTCTACGCTCCCCGGATGGGGATGGTGAGGCCGGACAGAGGTACATGCATTTCCCCAACTCTCCCCCCTGCCCACGAAGGGGCGAGTCCCCCCCCCCCCCTTTTTTTTTTTTTACCTACTCTTCCTTACCTCTCTATTCTTTGCTGCTAACTTTTTTTTCTTTTTATCATGGGTCGCATGACCCTGGGATCAGAGTGGTCCCTGTTAAACCCTTTTTACATATAATACAGTGCTTGCCGTGTAAAAAATGGACATGTGAGATACAGAACCCCCCTATCCTTCTGCAGCTGGGTGAAACCCCAAAGATGGCAAACTTTTACTATATGACTACATTGATTGTATTATTAATTGCCTTTGGGGGAGTTTTTCGTTACCTCTATACATATCATTGTGATGGTTTCTGTGTTTTCACATGCATACTCTTCTTAAATAAAGAATTTACAAAAAAAAGATGGACTCCAGGCAGATGAAAAGAAAAAACATAAGTGAATGCATCATTAAATGCATTTTTAGCCGAGACTCTCAGCTCCAGAGTTGTCCTCAGACAAAATAAGGAAAAGCAAACATACATTTTCAAACCGTTTCCTCGGAGCCCAAGGTCATCCCGGAAGAGCCCCCAACCTGTGACTGGACAGTGAAAAGAGAAGCAGCACAGTGATGAGCTCATCTCTCTGTCACCAGACACCAGCCAGGGCAGAAGGACATTTAAGCACAGGGATCGTTGTTCAGCTGATTTTGCTGCCAAGCGGTGACGGCACCAAAATAACCTTGAGATTGTGAAAGTGCTTCTGCAGAATTGATTACCCAGAGAGCCCTGGAAATAAACTGAAGGGGATATACAGTCAGTTTGGCAAGTCTGAAAAGTCAGTAAAGCCAAACTCTGGGCAGATAAAAAAAAGACACAAAATGATGCAACGTTAAATGGTAAACACCTATAACAATAAAATATATTTTTTTAGCTCAGACTAAAGAGTTGTCCTCAGAGAAAAGAAGGAAAAGTAAACATACATTTTCAATCCGCTTCCTCAGAGCCCAGGTCATCCTGGACTTGCCCCCAATCTGTGACTGGACAGTGAAAGGTGAAGCCGCACAGTGATGCACTCATCTCCCTGTCGCTCTGCTTTCTCCATATAGAGAAAGGTGGATGGAGGGCGCGTGATCGATTGCTCACATCAAAAAGTGTAAAATGTATTCATATGAAATAAAAACAAATAGATAATACCAATACTACGTTTCATGCAGACAGGTAACAAAATATGTAAAACATGGAAATTAAAAATACCGTATATACTCGAGTATAAGTCGAATTTTTCAGCACATTTTTTGTGCTGAAAGTGCCCCCCTCGACTTATACTGGAGTCAAGCACTTTTCTGCAGCAAAAAAATTCATTTTCCAAACCGAATTTGGGGCCCCGTATCTCAGGGCCACTTGGTGCTAAGAACCCCAAATTTGGTGTGCAAACCCAGTGGAACTGGTACCACAACATAACCAAAGCTGAAGTTCCTAGCACTAAGTGGCCCCGAGATACAGGGCCCCAAAATCGGTTCGGGAAAATGTCATTCTCTGCTGCAGAAAAGTGCTTGACATTTTCTGAACCGACTTTGGGGCCCCATATCTCAGGGCCACTTGGTGCTAGGAACCCCACATTTGGAGTGCAAACCCAGTTGAACTGGTACCATAACATATCCAACGCTGGGGTTCCTAGCACCAAGTGGCCCTGAGATACAGGGCCCCAAATCCGGTTCGGAAAATGTCATTCTCTGCTGCAGAAAAGTGCTTGACATTTTCTGAACTGATTTTTGGGGCCCTGTATCTCGGGGCCACTTGGTGCTAGAAACCCCAGCTTTGGATATTTTATGGTGCTAGTTCCACCGGGTTTGCACACCAAATTTGGGGTTCTTAGCACTAAGTGGCCCCGAGATACGGGGCCCCAAATTCAGTCAACTGTGTCCATCTGCAGCAATGTCATTTCGGGACACTTTGGGTTCAGAGACCCCAAATTTTGGCTGCAGCTAGGGGGCATCTAGGAACCCTTAACTACCGAGTTTGAAGTTCAGGAGACCTATGGCTGCAAATGGGCACAGTGAGGCTGCAAATGGGCATTGTTGACCCTCTTTTCCACTTACAGTAGCTGTGCATTTCTCACCCTCGTCTTATACTCGGGTCAATACGTTTTTCCCATTTTTTTTGTGGTAAATTAGGGCCTTCACTTATACCCGGAACGACTTATACTCGAGTATATACGATAGGTTAAAAATAACACAAGCCCATGTTGAGGTGAGTGGTTAGAGTCGGCTGACGCGTTTCGAGGATAACCTCTTCATCAGAGCCTTTGAGAACCAGGGCACAGTCTGTATGGGCCGGTAGGCCAACATGTGTACATAAAAGGGATGGCTAGTTGGGAAGTGTAGCCTGAGATGAAAAGTAAGTTTTTCTGTGTTCCTTACCAGTCCACGTTCAAACGTTCTAGGTGGTAGGTTGACGGTGCGTGTGTTCTCCTTTAAATTGTTGAAGTGGGACTGTGGAGTAGTGTGGACCTGTCCTGTCTCACGGGCTGGATGGAGGAGAGATTGCAGCCTGTCTGCGTCCTAAGGGGAGAGCGCTGTCCTGTACTCTAGGAGGATGGAGGAGGGTGGAAATCACTGGAGCCGCGTGTGTCTGCAGCTGTCCCTCCGCCTCAGACATAGGTGGATATTTTTAACCTATTTTTAATTTCCATGTTTTACATATTTTGTTACCTGTTTGCATGAAACGTAGTATTGGTATTATCTATTTGTTTTTATTTCATATGAATATATTTTACACTTTTTGATGTGAGCAATCGATCACGCGCCCTCCATCCACCTTTCTCCATATAGTCTTACCCTGACCACCCCGGGGTCAGTTTTTTGGGCAGCGGGACACGCAACACCATCCTTTTCAGTTCTTCTACAGCTCACAATACTACCATTTTAAACCTAATACATCCTCACAAGCGCAGGAGTAATCTTTCCTTGTCCACAATTTGCTCTGCTTTCTCCTCCTATCAGCGTGCTTCTGGTCAGCCCATGAACTGATTGGCTCCTTGTGCTGCTTCTCCCTTTCCCAGTCTGAACTCTGTTGGAAAGGGACTGCAAGAGGCCGATACTGGGTAATAGTTAGGTGTTTACAGTGCTTGTAAAAAAATTAAAAATTAAAATGAATTGAATGACAACTTTATTACAGAATGGCATTCATTTGTGGCTTTTACATGTGCAAGACCACCAAGGATCATTTTGAGATCCATTGTGGCGTTTCTAGGCACGTGCTCGATCGTGCGTGTTCTACTTCTTGTCTCATCCCAGGAGGCAGCCTGCGGTATCTCATGCATGCGCAGCCGCAAACACAGCGTGGGATCTCTGCCAGCTTGCTGGCAGGGCCTGTGGCGTGTCCGTGCATGCGCAGGAGCTTCGGCACAAGTGCTGACACACTGTAGGGATCTGCCAGGTCCCATAGACCTCACAAAAGATCCCTTAAGTGTGTCTGCACATGCGCTGAAAATGAATTCAAGATGGCGGCACGGAAGAGGAGTGGTTTAGGGAGAAACCTTCCCCCAAGCCCGAAAACACAGGACTCCATGGACTAGTAAGTATGGGGTTTTTTTTCTGTTTGTTTTTTTTTTTACTTTATACAGGGAAATCCTTTTAGGATTTGAAAATGTTATTTTCCAGTTTCCTAGTAACTAAGCTAAGAATTAAAAAAAAAACAAAAAAAGGTATCGCCGCGATCGTTAGAGCGAGAGCAATATTTCTAGCACTGGAACTTCTCTGTAATTCAAAACTGGTAACCTGTAGAAAATTTTTAAACATCGCCTAAGGAGATTTTTAAGTGTCAAAGTTTCTCGTCATTCCACTAGCGGGCGCAATTTTGAAGCGTGACATGTTGGGTATCAATTTACTCGGCGTAACATTATCTTTCACAATATGATAAAAAAAAATTGGGCTAACCTTACTGTTTTCTTGAAATTTATCAAAGAGATATTGGAGCTGGGAGACTCTAATAAATGCACCACCTCCTTTTTAACCCTTTCATGACTAAGCCTATTTTTGAAATTTGGTGTTTACAAGTTAAAATCCATATTTTTTGCTAGAAAATTACTTAGAGCCCCCAAACATTATATATATTTTTTTAGCAGAGAATCTATAGAATAAAATGGCGACTGTTGCAATATTTTTTATCACACGGTATTTGTGCAGGGGTGTTTTAAACGCAAATTTTTGGAAAAGGGACACTTTCATGAATTTTAAAAAATCCAAACAGTAAAGTTACCCCAATTTTCTTGTATAATGTGAAAGATGATGTTACGCCGAGTAAATAGATACCAAACAAACCCTTTATAATTGCACGCACTCGTGGAATGGCGACAAACTACGGTACCTATGAATTTCCATAGGCGACGCTTAAAATTTTTTTTACGGTTACCAGGTTTGAGCTACAGAGGAGATCTAGGGCTAGAATTATTGCTCTCGCTCTGACGATCGCGGCGATACCTCACATGTGTGATTTGAACACCGTTTACATATGCGGGCGCGACTTCCGTATGCGTTTTCTTCGCTGCGCGAGCTCACGGGGACAGGGGCACTTTAAAAATTTTTTTTTTTTTTTTTAATTTATTTTATTTTTTTTTTACTTTATAAATTGTGTTTTAACATTTTTTTTTTTTTTTTTTTTACTTTTATTGCTGTCACAAGGAATGTAAACATCCCTTGTGACAGTAATAGGTGGTGACAGGTACTCTTTATGGAGAGATCGGGGGTCTAAAAGATCCCCCATCCCTCCTTTACACTTCAAAGTATTCAGATCGCCGAAAACGGCGATTCTGAATACTGTGTACTTTTTTAAATTCGGCGCCATTGGCAGCCGAGTAAACGGGAAGTGACGTCATGACGTCGCTTCCGCGTTTACAACAAGAAGGCTGGAACGAAGCCGCTCACAGCTTCGTTCCAGCCCGCCCCCAACCGCCGAAAGCACTCGATTGGATACCGGGCTTCCCGATCGCACGGGAGGCCCGGTAACAGCGGCGGGAGGCAGCGGGAGGGGGGGATGTCCCCTCCCGCTCCTCCGGTATAACAACCGAGCGGCTTTTAGCCGCATCGGTTGTTATACTCGGATAGCTGATCGCCCGCTGTAAACAACGGTACCGGGATGATGCCTGCAGCTGCGGGCATCATCCCGGTATAACCCCGGAAAGCCGAGTACGCATATGTGCGTACGGTCGGCGGGAAGGGGTTAAATATGACAAGACAGTATATACCCAAAGAGCACAGAACGGGAGTTTTAAGGTGCACGAAAATCAATCAAAAACAATATTTTCAGAATTTTTTTTAGAAAATTGTATTACTTGGATATTATAAAACAATTTGCCTTATAGACCACAGATCCCTCCATAACAATACCTGTCACAAGCCTATTGCTGTCACAAGGGATGTTTACATTTCTTGTGACAGCAATAAAAGTGATCATAAAAAAAATGTAAATGTAAATGCAAAATGTAAATGTAAAAATGCAAAAGCAACAATAATGTAAATAATAATAATGTAAAAATAGTATAAATTATACTTCTCCCCCCCCCGTCCGCTAGCACGCAATGGCGAATGCGTGCTTCGGTCCTGAACACACGCAAATCGTCCCACACATGGGAGATATCACTGCAAATATCAGATCATGGGCAGTAATTCTACAACCGGACCTCCTCTGTAAATCTAAAGTGGTAACCTATAAAGGCTTTTTACAGCATCGCCGATGGATAGTAAAATGTACGTTGTTTGTCGCCGTTGTGCGGGCGTGCACAATTTTAAAGCGTGACATGTTTTTGGTATCCATTTACTCGGCGTGACATCATCTTTTATGTTTTACAAGCAAAAATTGGGTTATGTACAGCGGTCCCTTTGATTATGAGCATAATTTGTTCCAGAAGAATGCCTGTAATCCAAAGCACTCGTATACCAAGGCGAGTTTCCCCACAGAAGTCAATGGAAATTCAGATAATTCGTTCCACAGCGACTTCTATTGTATGCAGTACCGCATGTGGCCAGAGGTGGGGGGGGGGTGGAGACACTCGGAAACACTTGGAAACTACTCTGAGAGGCTCGGAAACACTCGGGAATGGAGGGTTTCCTTTTTATATCCAGTATTTTTTATTTAAATTCTTTCTTTAGTACAATAGATAAAACAAAAAAACATTCAAAAAACAATACATACAAACTGTCCAGATACAGACTTGGTACACATCACATCAAACAAACCATAGACACCCCAAAAAAAAGGGGGGGGGGAATTCCCCACTCCCAAGCTCCATCCTCTCTCTCTATATCCCCTCTCGTACTATAAAGCTCCTTCCAAATCGGGGCCTAAAACTTCTAACCATCTTCTCCAAATAATCTCAAATTTCTCTTGGCATCCTCGATGTAAAAAAATATATTTCTCTTTTTAACCGGGTTTCTTTTATTTGCATTCTCCATTCCTCCACTGTTGGTGGGTATACTGAAATCCATTTTTGTGCTATTAGTTTACGTGCTTGAAACAAACTTCCTACTATTGTAGAATAAGCACACTCCGGAAAGCTAGCTTCCTCCTATTATTTTTAACAAACAAATACCAGGATCTAATGGTAATTTAATTTCCGAATAAACCATTAAAGATGAGTTTACTTCCTCTTTGTTTCCCTGCAAAGATAAAGCACAATGGGCTACTATGCAACGCATTGTAGCCCATTATGTGTCACTCACCTGACACAGGAGCCTGCGATGTCACTGCTGTCCCCTCTGCTACGGAGCGTCCATCTTCTTTCCGGGTATGGTGGCTCCGGCGCTGTGATTGGCCGGAGCCGCGATGACGTCACTCCCGCGCATGCGCATGGAAGCCACCACTAACGGCATATCGCCATTAGCAGCAGCAGCATCGTCAGTGCACCTGTGCGCCGTTGTCTACGGCACAGTGGTGCCTGTCTTTTTGCAAAGATCTCCTAAACCATGTAGGTATAGGAGATATTTCTTGGACCTACAGGTAAGCCTTAACCACTTCAGCCCCGGAAGGATTTACCCCCTTCCTGACCAGAGCGTTATTTGCGATTCGGCACTGCGTCGCTTTAACTGACAATTGCGCGGTCATGCGACGTGGCTCCCAAACAAAATTGACGTCCTTTTTTTCCCACTAATAGAGCTTTCTTTTGGTGGTATTTGATCGCCTCTGCGATTTTTATTTTTTGCGCTATAAACAAAATAAGAGCGACAATTTTGAAAAAAACGCATTATTTTTTACATTTTGCTATAATAAATATCCCCTAAAATTATATAAAAAAAACATTTTTTTTCTTCAGTTTAGGCCGATCGTATTCTTCTACATATTTTTGGTAAAAAAAATCGCAATAAGCGTTTATTAATTGGTTTGCGCAAACGTTATAGCGTTTACTAAATAGGGGATAGTTTTATGGCATTTTTATTAATAATTTTTTTTTTACTAGTAATGGCGGCGATCAGCGATTTTTATTGTGACTGCGACGTTATGGCGGACATGTCGGACATTTTTGACACATTTTTGGGACCATTGTCATTTATACAGCGATCAGTGCGATTAAAAATGCACTGATTACTGTGTAAATGACACTGGCAGTGAAGGGGTTAACCACTAGGGGGCGGGGAGGGGTTAAGTGTGTCCTAGGGAGTGATTACTAACTGTAGGGGGATGGGCTGTGTGGCTGAAGTCACTGATCTCTGCTCCGATGACAGGGAGCAGAGATCGAGTGACACTTGTCACTAGGCAGAACGGGGAGATGCTGTTTACAACGGCATCTCCCCGTTCATCCGCTCCGTGAGGCGATCGCGGGTCTCCCCGCGGCGATCGAGTCCGCGGGACCCGCGACCCGACTCACGGAGCTCCCGGCCGGCGCGCACGCATGGGCACGGCGGGAAATTCAAATGGACGTACAGGTACGCCCATTTGCCCAGCCGTGCCGCTCTGCCGACGTACATCGGCGTGCGCCGGTCGGCAAGCGGTTAATCTAGGCTTACCTGTAGGTCAAAGTGGTCTGTAAGGGTTTACAACCACTTTAAGGGCCCTTTCACACTGAGGCGGGGGCGTCGTCGTCAGTAAAACGCCACTATTGTAAGCGGCGCTTTACCGTCGGTATTCGGCCGCTAGTGGGGCGGTTTTACCCCCGCTAGCGGGCGAGAAAGGGTTAAAAACCACCGCAAAGCGTCTCTGCAGAGGCGCTTTGCCGGCGGTATAGCCGCGCCGTCCCATTGATTTCAATGGGCAGGAGCGGTGAAGGAGTGGTATACACTCCGCTCCTTCACCGCTCCGAAGATGCTGCTAGCAGGACTTTTTTTCCCGTCCTGCTAGCGCACCGCTCCAGTGTGAAAGCCCTCGGGGCTTTCACACTGGAATCAAGGCAGCCGCACTTTCAGGTCGGTTTGCAGTCGCTATTATTAGCGCAATAGCGCCTGCAAACCGCCCCAGTGTGAAAGGGCCCTAATAGTCTTAATTATACCCTGCCAATATCGGTGGAGTTTGGGGTATCTCCATAACATGTGTATTAAGTTTGCAGGACTTTCCCTACAACAAGGACAGAGAGGGGAATCTCTCTGTTTCCATTTAAATAGTTTCTCAGGAGTATAATACTTTCTATGTAAAATGAATAGTTGCGTTCGTTTTTGCGTAGTGGACAACGATACCTTTGGGACCACAGACAGAGCCATTGTCCAATGGTCGTCTGATAATGGTCCCGTTCCCACTGGGCCCTTGGGGGAATATGGAGAACGGAGTGCATCAAAGCGGCTCCGAGTGTCACCGGCGCCCCCGCACCTCTGGCCCACTGCGGTACTGCGCGCCGCAGAGGCTTGAATCCTGCTCGTTTTTGCGAGACGACGTTCGCAAGCCCGAGTCAGGATTTTTAAAAAATAAGAGCTTGTATTGCGAAACGCTTGTTAACAGCATCAGGTATTACTGTATTGTGTTTTTTTTCTGTTAAAAAGTGTATTTTTTTCCACCCCCCAAAAAAACTGCATTTGAAAAACCGCTGCGCAAATACCGTTAAACATAAAAAAAATTGCAAAACCCTAACAAATCAACCTTCAATTTGCTTTATTGTACTTTCATGACCTATGTACCTCTCATATTACTATGTTACTTCGTTCTCTTTATGGATTGTATACATCAGTGGTCTACAAACTGCGGCCCGGGGGCCAGATGTGGCCCTTTTCTTGCTTTTATCTGGCCCTCGCAGCACTATTTCATCCACTGATACCAACAATTAAACAAAGGGGCATAACCCCCTCCCCCCCCACTGACCCCAATGAAGGGGCAAAATTCCTCCCAATGACACAAGCGATAGGGTACAATTCCTCCCAATGACACCAACCAGGGGCGTTGCTAGGTGTCAAAAAGACCAGAGGCTTCAGCCTGAAGGTCGATGGTGGCACCATGGGGGGATCCGGGGTGGTTGGGTGTTTTTGGCTGGGCGGTGGGGTTGTGTGGTGGGGGGTAAGCTAACTTGCTGGTTGCTGCCTGGCTTACCAGTGCTGCCCATCAATGATGGGCACTAAACTCACCTAACTGACACACTGACCATTACACTGACCTCACCTACCTGACATACATACACTGACCTCACCTATCTGACATACATACACTGACCCCACCTACCTGACATACATACACTGACCCCACCTACCTGACATACATACACTGACCCCACCTACCTGACATACATACACTGACCTCACCTATCTGACATACATACACTGACCTCACCTACCTGACATACATACACTGACCTCACCTATCTGACATACATACACTGACCTCACCTATCTGACATACATACACTGACCCCACCTACCTGACATACATACACTGACCTCACCTATCTGACATACATACACTGACCTCACCTACCTGACATACATACACTGACCTCACCTACCTGACATACATACACTGACCTCACCTATCTGACATACATACACTGACCCCACCTACCTGACATACATACACTGACTTCACCTACCTGACATACATACACTGACCTCACCTACCTGACATACATACACTGACCTCACCTACCTGACATACATACACTGACCTCACCTACCTGACATACATACACTGACCCCACCTACCTGACATACATACACTGACCTCACCTATCTGACATACATACACTGACCTCACCTACCTGACATACATACACTGACCTCACCTATCTGACATACATACACTGACCTCACCTATCTGACATACATACACTGACCCCACCTACCTGACATACATACACTGACCTCACCTATCTGACATACATACACTGACCTCACCTACCTGACATACATACACTGACCTCACCTACCTGACATACATACACTGACCTCACCTATCTGACATACATACACTGACCCCACCTACCTGACATACATACACTGACTTCACCTACCTGACATACATACACTGACCTCACCTACCTGACATACATACACTGACCTCACCTACCTGACATACATACACTGACCTCACCTACCTGACATACATACACTGACGGACAGTAGAGACATACACACACTGACCTTACCTACCTGACATACATACACTGACCTCACCTACCTGACATACATACACTGACCTCACCTATCTGACATACATACACTGACTTCACCTACCTGACATACATACACTGACCTCACCTACCTGACATACATACACTGACCTCACCTACCTGACATACATACACTGACCTCACCTACCTGACATACATACACTGACCTCACCTACCTGACATACATACACTGACGGACAGTAGAGACATACACACACTGACCTTACCTACCTGACATACATACACTGACCTCACCTACCTGACATACATACACTGACCCCACCTACCTGACATACATACACTGACTTCACCTACCTGACATACATACACTGACCTCACCTACCTGACATACATACACTGACCTCACCTACCTGACATACATACACTGACCTCACCTACCTGACATACATACACTGACCTCACCTACCTGACATACATACACTGACCTCACCTACCTGACATACATACACTGACGGACAGTAGAGACATACACACACTGACCTCACCTACCTGACATACATACACTGACTTCACCTACCTGACATACATACACTGACCTCACCTACCTGACATACACACACTGACCTTACCTACCTGACATACATACACTGACCTCACCTACCTGACATACACACACTGACCTTACCTACCTGACATACATACACTGACGGACAGTAGAGACATACACACACTGACCTTACCTACCTGACATACATACACTGACCTTACCTACCTGACATACATACACTGACCTCACCTACCTGACATACATACACTGACCCCACCTACCTGACATACATACACTGACTTCACCTACCTGACATACATACACTGACCTCACCTACCTGACATACATACACTGACCTCACCTACCTGACATACATACACTGACCTCACCTACCTGACATACATACACTGACCTCACCTACCTGACATACATACACTGACCCCACCTACCTGACATACATACACTGACTTCACCTACCTGACATACATACACTGACCTCACCTACCTGACATACATACACTGACCTCACCTACCTGACATACATACACTGACCTCACCTACCTGACATACATACACTGACCCCACCTACCTGACATACATACACTGACCTCACCTATCTGACATACATACACTGACCTCACCTACCTGACATACATACACTGACCTCACCTATCTGACATACATACACTGACCTCACCTATCTGACATACATACACTGACCCCACCTACCTGACATACATACACTGACCTCACCTATCTGACATACATACACTGACCTCACCTACCTGACATACATACACTGACCTCACCTACCTGACATACATACACTGACCTCACCTATCTGACATACATACACTGACCCCACCTACCTGACATACATACACTGACTTCACCTACCTGACATACATACACTGACCTCACCTACCTGACATACATACACTGACCTCACCTACCTGACATACATACACTGACCTCACCTACCTGACATACATACACTGACGGACAGTAGAGACATACACACACTGACCTTACCTACCTGACATACATACACTGACCTCACCTACCTGACATACATACACTGACCTCACCTACCTGACATACATACACTGACTTCACCTACCTGACATACATACACTGACCTCACCTACCTGACATACATACACTGACCTCACCTACCTGACATACATACACTGACCTCACCTACCTGACATACATACACTGACCTCACCTACCTGACATACATACACTGACGGACAGTAGAGACATACACACACTGACCTTACCTACCTGACATACATACACTGACCTCACCTACCTGACATACATACACTGACCCCACCTACCTGACATACATACACTGACTTCACCTACCTGACATACATACACTGACCTCACCTACCTGACATACATACACTGACCTCACCTACCTGACATACATACACTGACCTCACCTACCTGACATACATACACTGACCTCACCTACCTGACATACATACACTGACCTCACCTACCTGACATACATACACTGACGGACAGTAGAGACATACACACACTGACCTCACCTACCTGACATACATACACTGACTTCACCTACCTGACATACATACACTGACCTCACCTACCTGACATACACACACTGACCTTACCTACCTGACATACATACACTGACCTCACCTACCTGACATACATACACTGACGGACAGTAGAGACATACACACACTGACCTTACCTACCTGACATACATACACTACCCTGACCTGGCTAACTGACATACACTGACCTCACCTACGACGAGTATTATATAAACCTATGTTTAAGTCAGTAGTAATCTTATGCAGGGAGCAAAATAGAATATATGCTTAGGCATTGCGCACACACATCCCCTTTGTGCAATGCACACACCAAAACACATTGGCAGAAGAGTAAAGTCAGACTATCAACTTTTCTCAAGTAAAAAAAAAAAAAAAAAAAAAGCATACAAAATTTCTTTATTTACTTTCTTAATTACTTAAGTTGTATTTTTTTTATACTTAAAACAAAGTTATCAACATCCAATACAAACAGATGCAGGTTACACACATCAATTCACTACTTAAAAGTGCAAGGTACTTACTAATGTGAAATACACATCTGTTTAACCACTTCAATACCGGGCACTTATACACCTTCCTGCCCAGACCAATTTTCAGCTTTCAGCGCTGTCGCAGTTTGAATGACAATTGCGCGGTCATACAACACTGTACCCAAACTAGATTTTTATCATTTTGTTCCCACAAATAGAGCTTTCTTTTGGTGGTATTTGATCACCTCTGCGGTTTTTATTTTTTGCTAAACAAATAAAAAAAGACCGAAAATTTTGAAAAAAATAAAAGTTTTGCTTTTGTTTCTGTTAAAAAAATTTGTAAATAAGTAAGTTTTCTCTTTCACTGATGGACACTGATAAGGCGGCAGCGATGAGGTGGCACCAATGAGTGGGCACTGATATGTGGCACTGATGGGCACTGGTAGGCAGCATTGATGGGTGGCACTGATATACGGCACTGATGGGCACTTATGGGTGGCACTGATGGGCACTGATAGGCGACACTGATGGGCACTTATGGGTGGCACTGATGGGCACTGATAGGCGACACTGATGGGCACTGAAAGGCGGCACTGCTGGGCACTGATAGGGTGGCACTGATAGGCGGCACTGCTGGGCACTAATGGGCACTGATAGGCGGCACTGCTGGGCACTGATATGAGGCACTGATGGGCATCCCTGGTGGCACTGGCAGTGGTTGGCATTGGAGTGGGCACTGATTGGCAGCTGCCTGGGCACAGATTGGCATTTCCCTGGGGGTCTAGGGGCATACCTGGTGGTCCAGTGTGGATGGCTTCCCTGGTGGTCCTGGGTAGGATCCGAGGGGGGGCTGTGCTGATAAACAATCAGCACAGACCCCCCCTGTCAGGAGAGCAGCCGATCGGCTCTCCTCTACTCACATCTGTCAGATGCGAGTGAGGAAAAGCCGATCGCCGGCTCTTTCTAGTTACATCGTGATCAGCCGTGATTGGACACGGCTGATCACGTGGTAAAGAGTCTCCGTCAGAGACTCTTTACCTAGATCGGTGTTGCAGGGTGTCAGACTGAGACCCGCAACAACGACCCCCGCGATGCGCGCCCCCGGGGGCGCGCAGCGGCTCGATATTCCTGATCACGTCATATGACGTCCGGTCAGGAATATCAAACCACTTTGCCGCCGTCATTTGGTAATGGGGCGGGCGGCAAGTGGTTAAATAAAAAAATCCAAAACTACCCATAAAATGCGGCTTACACACATCAATTCGCTACTAGAAGGGATACTACAAGTAATCGACAATAAAACTATCTCAATCAGTTTGTGTATAGACCATACACCTTTAGTTTCTCTGCCATTTAGGCGTTTAATCACTTTTGTTTCTGTCCATGGAATGGATGCAGGCAGCCAGGGGCGATACTAGAAATCACAGGGCCCCATAGCAAAATGTTGTATGGGCCCCCCCTGCAAACCCCCCCCCCCCCCCAAATAAAATGAACTTATGCCATTGAACAACAGATTACCACACCCATGTGGCACAGTACCCAGGCAACAGCTTATATTAATTTTGAACAACAAAGTATGCAGTATACTGTATGCAGCCCCTGAAGGACGCACATTGCTGACCTCCATGCCTTCTAAACAATTTCTGTTCTGTTATATAAAATTAAATAGTTCAACTCACCATAATGCAGAATCAGTGGGAGCCCTGAGCGTGTCACTTGCCACCGTCGCCTGCCACCAGATGCAACTTGTCACAGAATGCCACTTGCCACATCACCCGCCACACGTTGCGTAATGTCCACTTGCCACGTCGCCTGCCACCAGATGCAGATTGTCACTTGTCACACGTTGCAGAATGTCACCTGCCGCATGTTGCCGATTTGTCCACTTGCCACGTCCCGGATTGTCACTTGCCATGTCACCTGCCACACATTACGGATTGTCACTTGCCAGGTAGTTCCTGCACTGCAGGCAGCCCTAGTTAAACCTCGTCCCCAGGATGCGAGTGACAACTCACACAGCCATGAAATAAGGGTTTAACTTTCCCATAAGAATTTGCTCACTGTAGAGGCTTTTAATCTCCTCTGAGCCCTCTATAAATTGAACCTTAAGCACATGACATACAGGAGGTGGCTTCTACAGGAAAATGACAGTGCATGAGTCAGATGATAAATTGTAAACACAAAACAGAGTGCAAAATCTGCAGCTGTGCACAGTAGCCAATCAGCTTCTAACTTCAGCTTCTTAAGTTCAGCTTTCACAATGCCACCTGGAAGCTGATTGGTTACTATGCACAGATGCACCGCATTTTGCACTCTTTAGTTTTAGAAAATCAACCCCAATGTACAGTAAAGGAATTCTAAACATTGGATGTCTCTTGACAGCAAAATTTTAGGGAGGCTGTGTGAGTCACTGACACAAGGCATGACTAGGCTCAGTGAGGCCGAAAGACAAAAAAATAACAAAATCTGTTATTTAACTGCTAAATGGCAGAGAACTGAGCCGTGAGACAGCATGTAGGAATGCAGGGGCATGATTCATACACCAAAACTGCTTCATTAAGCTAAAGTTATTTTGGTGCCTATAGTATATTTTTAAATATTGTAGCACTATCCCACTTTTAGGCTCCATTCACACTAATGCGTTTTTTGATGCATTTTGCATTTTGCAGAACTGCATGGGAATTTTTTTAACATGGGTTCCTATGGAACATGTTCACATCAATGCCTTTTTGTGCCTCTGCGTTTTTGGAAAGGGTCGGGGACTTTTTTTCATGCAAAATGCAGCGTTTTGCATGTTAGGCTCGATTCACACCTATGCATGTTGCTTTTGAGCGTTTTTGGAGGATTTTTTTTCATGCTTGCCACGTTTTTGAGCAGCGTTTTTTACAGTTTTTTTTTACAGTCTTAAAAAAAAAATAAAAAAATTAAAAAAAAAAAAAAAAAAAACGGCAAAAACGCACCAAAAACGCTGCAAAAACGGTGCACTTGCGTTTTTGATGCTTGTCCATTGAATTCTATTACATGCAAAACGCTGCATTTTGCATGAAAAAAAGTCCCTGACCCTTTCCAAAAATGCAGAGATACAAAAAAGCATTGATGTGAACATGTTCCATAGGAACCCATGTTAAAAAATTCCCGTGCATTTCTGCAAAATGCAAAATGCATCAAAAAACGCGCTAGTGTGAATGGAGCCTAAGGCTCGATTCACATATATGCATGTTGCTTTTGAGCGTTTTTGGAGTTTTTTTTTGTGATGCTTGCCACGTTTTTGAGCAGCGTTTTTGTAGCGTTTTACAGCGTTTTTGCGGCGTTTTGCGCTTTTGTTTTTTTTTTTACAGTTTTTTTAAACTGTATACAGTCTAAAAAAAAAAATGAAGAAAGAAAAAAAAAACGCTGTAAAAACGCTGCACTTGCGTTTTTGATGCTGGTCCATTGAATTCTATTACATGCAAAACGCTGCATTTTGCATGAAAAAAGTCCCTGACCCTTTCCAAAAACGCAGAGGTACAAAAAGGCATTGATGTGAGCATGTTCCATAGGAACCCATGTTAAAAAATTCCCATGCATTTCTGCAAAATGCAAAATGCATCAAAAAACGCGCTAGTTTGAATGGAGCCTAATAGAATTCAATGGACCAGCATCAAAAACGCAAGTGCAGCATTTTTGCATCGTTTTTACAGCGTTTTTGCAGCGTTTTCTGATGCGTTTTGCGTCTTTGGTTGTTTTTTTTGTTTTTTTTCTTAGACTGTACACAGTCTAAAAAAAACTGTAAAAAAAAAAAAGCGAAACGCCGCAAAAACGCTGTAAAAACGCTACAAAAATGCTGCTCAAAAACATGGCAAGCATCACAAAAAAAACTCCAAAAACGCTCAAAAGCAACATGCATAGATGTGAATTGAGCCTTAGGCCTGATTCACACCTATGCATTTTTAGTGCTTTTTGCATATTTGCACTACAGAATGTGCTCCATAGGAAACCATGTTAAATGGACTGTAGTGCAAATCTGCAAAATGCAAAAAAGCACTAAAAATGCCACAGGTGTGAACCAGGCCCAAGGGTCACAGAGGTAGACTGGAAGGAGAAAATACCCTAAACATGGCATGGGCACAGCCATGTTTAGGTTATTTTCTCATTCCAGTCTACCTCAATGAACCCATGTCGCATGGGTGTCTTAGGCTCGATTCACACCTATGCATGTTGCTTTTGAGCGTTTTTGGAGGTTTTTTTTTTCATGCTTGCCACGTTTTTGAGCAGCGTTTTTGCCGCGTTTTTGCCGCGATTTGCATTTTGCATTTTTTTTTTTTACAGTCTTAAAAAAAAAAAAAAATGGCAAAAACGCATCAAAAACGCACCAAAAACACATCAAAAATGCTGCAAAAACGGTGCACTTGCGTTTTTGATGCTTGTCCATTGAATTCTATTACATGCAAAACGCTGCATTTTGCATGAAAAAAGGTCCCTGACCCTTTCCAAAAATGCAGAGAAACAAAAAGGCATTGATGTGAACATGTTCCATAGGAAACCATGTTAAAAAATTCCCGTGCATTTCTGCAAAATGCAAAATGCATCAAAAAACGCGCTAGTGTGAATGGAGCCTTAGGCAATATTTAAGACACGTGACGTGTTATACAACACTCATTTAACACATACCGGGTTTATTCAATAAATGCCAAACTACAGCAAAGAGCAAAATGCAGGTAAAAATAGCTAATATGGAGAAATGATCAAACTCGCCTTGTAGCCATAGCTTGGCAATTTTAGCTTGATCTTTGCCTTTTGGATTCTGGATCACTAGAATTTGGAGTTTAGTGAAAAAAAACAACCAAAAAAGTAAAAGGTACTGACTGATGTGAAATAAACATCAGTTTAAAATCTTGAAGTCCAAAACTATCCATAAAAGGCAGTTTACACATGCCCATTCACTACTAAAAGGGATACTATAGGTAAGAGGCAACAAAATTAGCTGAATCCATTTGTGTGTAGACCACCCCAGACATTGTCTTACTGTAGGAAATAATTTTGCAATAAAGGGGTACATATAGCATCTCACAAAAGTCAGTACACCCCTCACATTTTTGTAAATATTTTCTCCTATCTTTTCATGTGACAACACTGAAGAAATGACACTTGTCTACAATGTAAAGTAGTGAGTGTACAGCTTGTATAACAGTGTAAATTTGCTGTCCCCTCAAAATAACTCAACACAGCCATTAATGTCTAAACCGCTGGCAAGAGTATACCCCCCCCAAGTGAAAATGTCCAAATTGGACCCAATTAGCCATTTTCCCTCCCAGTTTCATGTGATTCGTTAGTCGCTAATGTTACAACAAGGTCTCAGGTGTGAAACTTGGTGTTATCGCTCTGATACTGGAAGATCTAAATACATGCCACAGTAGCACCTCATGGGAAAGAACTGAGGATCTCTATAAAGATGGCCTTGGCTCCAAGATTGCCAATAACCTGAAACTGAGCTGAAGCACGGTGGCCAAGAACATACAGCGGTTTAGCAGGACAGGTTAAACTCAGATCAGGCCTCACCAATGGTCGCCCAAAGAAGTTGAGTGCACGTTCTCAGCGTCATATCCAAGGGTTGTCTTTGGGAAATAGACTTATGAGTTTAAAGGTGATGGACTGGCCAAGCATATCTCCAGACCTAAACCAGATTGAGCAAGTGGAGGAGCGGAAGGTATCCAACATTCAACAGCTCCGTGATGTCGTCATGGAGGAGAGGAAGAGGACTTTAGTAGCAACCATTAAGCTCCAGTGAACTCCCATGCACAAGAGGGTTAAGGCAGTGCGAGAAATTGGTGAAATTGGTGAAATTGGTGAAATTGGTGACCACACAAAATATTAAGACTTTGGACCCAATGTTGACATTTTCACTTAGGGGGTGTACTCACTTTTGTTGCCAGCGGTTTAGACATTAATGGCTGTGTGTTGAGTTATTTTGAGGGGACAGCAAATTTACACTGTTATACAAGCTGTACACTCACTACTTTACATTGTAGCAAAGTGTCATTTCTTCAGTGTTGTCACATGAAAAGATAGAATAAAATATTTACAAAAATGTGAGGTGTACGGATACTTATTTTGTGAGATACTGTACATAGCATCCCAAAAAGCCAACCACCATTAACTGTTATTCTTGAACTACCCTACTATAGGTATAGTTTAGAATATTAGTGTCAGGAGCGAATTCAATTTACTGAGGCAGCTGAAGTGCTTGTAATGGTTAATCTCTTGAGAGAACCAAGGTATGCCTTCGTGATTGTTTGTTACCAAAATGATCAATTACACATTCATCAGACACAGATTCCAAAACACCCTTTTCAATGGAAAGAACTGCAAGATGATGAAGCAATGATTGCCCCATCGTACCTCTGAGCCATGTATGAAGACGTCTCAAAGCACTAAATGACCTTTCGCAAGAGCAGCTGCTCACGGGAATTGTTAGGACAATTAGCATGATTTTTTTAACAGTTGGAAAAGTTAAAGGAACCAAAAGTTTGCAAATGTGCTGTACTGTTAGTACCACGCCTTCCTGTTTTTTGCGTTCAAATAAGTTTTTAGCAAAACTACTTCTTCATTGTGCAGATCAATGTTGTAATGTTGTGCAAGTGACAGAAAAGAGGAAGAAAGTGGGTTGCACGCCTCAATGCTGTTGACCAAATTTTCGTTAATGCTTGAGAAATGATGGTCAAGTTCTTTTTGTTCTAAGATCTTCACTTGAGAAATGATCACGTGGTGTTGGTCTGGCTTCGTACACAAAGTCTTCCATCATTTTTGTTTTTTTTTTAATTTGCCTGGATGTTTGTGGATTCTCAGTGTCAAACAAAGAAACAGCTTTTTGAAGTATATCTCTTGATTTGGCATTGGTTCTTAGAGATCTGAATGAAGTACAAACATCTTTTTTTATACTCTAATGCAGTAGACAAATCTAGGTTTTTCCCTCTGAAGCAACTTATGGAAACCTTCTGTAGTAGCCAGTAACAATTCAAACGCAAAAAGGCAGTAACGCATTGATAACCTGCACAATTTAAAGTGGAGTTCCACCGACTTTTACAACTCTTCAGCATCCCTCACTAAACTGTGCACTGTAAACGAATTGGATATTTTTTTATTTATTTTCTCAGCACCTACTGTATATCTGCTGTATTCATTTTTCACTTCCTCCTCCCTGGCCGCGGCCCATCGCATCATTTCCTGTTTGCAATGCCTTCTGGGAAGGGGCGGCAACTTCCTCTGACACTGCCGTTGCTAGGGAAAGCTGACCTGAAACCTATTACACTGCTTGTGCTGCACTGAGCATGTGCGAGATCTGCAAGGATGAGATCCAGGAAGAAATACAGTCTGGCTTCAGATGCCCACACTTAAGATGGCCACGGCCTGTTGTAAGTTTATAAAATAACAAACCACTGCTATAAACTAACAAAACAGACCTTAGTTTACAGATTAACTTTACTAGAATACATTAAGCTTGTGTATTATAGGGGTATTTTTATTTAAAAAGTATAATTTCGGCCGGAACACCACTTTAATCAACAAGCCAGTGGCTATGGCAGATTTCTCCTCTTTAGGACACTGCACAACAGCTGTAAAGTTGCGTATAAGGGCAGTAATGGAACGTATCTGGCAAGACCAACGTGTCTCCGAGAGCTGTACTAGTTCTGTTTCTTTTAGTCCAAGTTGCGCCTGAACATCAATGAACTTTTGGTGCTGTGTAAAAGAAACACTAAAAAAAGTATAAAGGTTTTCTAGCGTTTGAAAAAAATCTGAAGCCTCTGGGATTGCTTTACAGGTATAGCAGAGTACAAGGTTTAGTTCATGGGCATAACAGTGAACATAAATAGCTTCAGGATGTTTTTTCTGAAACTTTGCTTGTACACCACCAATTACGCCACTCATAACTGCAGCTCCATCCAGTGGCGTAGCGTGGGTTGTCAGCACCTGGGGCAAGGCAAATAATTTGCGCCCCCTAACCTGCGGACTTTTAGTACTCCCCGAGTCCCTTCAAATACAATAGTACTGACCTACCTGATTCCTATACTGACCACTACACTAACCTACTTGATTTCAACACTGACCAACCTGATTCCTTTACTGACCATTACACACTACACTAACCACTATGCTATACCGTCCACTACACTAAGAACTACACTGACCACTATACTGTCCACTACACTGACCACTACACTGTCCACTACACTGAGAACTACACTGTCCACTACACTGAGAACTACACTGCCCACTACACTGAGAACTACACTGCCCACTAAACTATACTGTCCACTACACTACACTATACTGACCACTATACTACACTGAGAACTACACGACAGTGACCATTACAGTGTCCACTACACTACACTGACCACTATACTACACTGACCACTATACTACACACTCCACTACACTGTCCACTACACTATACTGTCCACTATACTGTCCACTACACTATACTGACCACTACACTGTCCACTACACTGACCGCTATACTGTCCACTACACTGACCACTATACTGTCCACTACACTATACTGTCCACTACACTAAGAACTACACTACACTGACCACTACACTATACTGTCCACTACACTAAGAACTACACTACACTGACCACTAAACTGTCCACTATACTGACCACTACACTATACTGTCCACTATACTGACCACTACACTATACTGTCCACTATACTGACCACTACACTATACTGTCCACTATACTGACCACTACACTGAGAACTACACTACACTAACCACTACACTACACTGACCACTATACTACACTGTCCACTACACTACACTGACCACTACACTATACTGACCACTACACTATACTGATCACTATAATACACTGACCACTATACTGACCACTACACTATACTGACCACTATACTGACCACTACACTACACTGACCACTATACTGATCACTATACTACACTTTACACTATACTGTCCTGCCTAGTCTTCCTATACTAACACTACATATACGGCGCCTGTCTCTTCTCTCCCCCCCCCCCCCCGTGTTTATTCATTCCTCACCTTCTTGTCTTGCAGCAGTCTGGAGGAGGAGAAGACAGCGGCCCCGGCGGCTCACACTCTCCAGTGCACATCTCCCCCGCGCTCCGGCCAGCATGTTCATTGTTTCCCGGCGCACTGTGATTGGGCGTATGGGGGTCAACCGTGATCGCGGATAGGCCAGCCGCACACCGCACATGACCCCCATACGGCCAATCACAGGGCGCCAGACACTGAACATGGCGGCCGGAGCGCGGGGGACACAGGAAATTAAATTAGGAGGAGGCAGCCAGTAGTGACACTACTAGCACGAAATTGCGCCCCCCTAAATGTTGCGCCCGGGGCCACGGCACCCCCCGCACCCCCCACGCTATGCCACTGGCTCCATCGTACGTTTGAGCAACACAGAGGACATTGGCTAAACCATTAACTGTGAGGCAATCTTCCAAAGATTCTGTTATTGTATTTGCACTTAAATCTTTCCGTTCACAAAATCCCAGGAAATGTTCTTTTACAGCACTTGTGTTGGGTTCAACGTAGCGTACACAGATAGCAAGTTGCTCTTTTCTTTTATCACTTGCTTCGTCTGCCATTTTGGCATACATTCCAGATTTCTTTAACTGGCTAACAATTGTACTTGTTACTTCTTCTGAACAGCACTGTATGAGATCATTTTGTGATGAAGGTGAAGTGTACGTAGCATTGCCTGGAGGCTTGTACTTTTGAAGGAAAGGATCAAATTTAGGTAAATAATTTAAGTCCTCTTTAAAATTGCCTCTATTTAGGCTTCCTTCTTCTAAATGGCCTCAAAATGATATGCCCTGCTTGGCAAGAAGCACTGTGGTTGCAACTATTCGTTTTTAGATACTCTCGCCTTTCTCGAATTTTGGAGTTCAGGAGCTTTTTCTATTTGTTCTACAACATTTCCACGCAGTTTAGCATCTTTACAAGCTGTCCATGCCAACATGCTAGACTTGTGAAGAGCACTTCTTTCATGCTCCTTAACCACTTCAGCCCCGGAAGATTTTACCCCCTTCCTGACCAGAGCGTTTTTTGCGATTCGGCACTGCGTCGCTTTAACTGACAATTGCGCGGTCGTGGCTCCCAAACAAAATTGACGCCCTTTTTTTCCCACAAATAGAGCTTTCTTTTGGTGGTCATAGTGTAATTCCGAATATATATTTATTAAACTCAAATAAACAACAAAAGGAAATAAATAAAATAAAAAATTCAAGAGTTAAAAACAAATAGCGCTCTGCCGGCTGAATTTTTTTTTTGAATTTTTTATTTTATTTATTTCCTTTTGTTGTTTATTTGAGTTTAATAAATATATATTCGGAATTACACTATGAGGCTCTTCTCTTCTCCTTGCACATGGTAAACTGTTCCGGATGGATGCCCTTTGGAAGTGATCGGGTCACACAGGTGGAAATTAGGTGGTGAGGGGGACACCAACCGCTTGGATCATCGGATCATTTACATGCTCATTACCCCTGCAGGGGTTGGGCACTCTGGTGAGTGGGGGCACTAGAGGGGACTCCACAGGGGACAGCATATATTCATTGGGACAGATCTACCCGCAACTTTTGAAGATACATCAGCCTGCTGCATTAGAACTGTTTATTCACGGACACATATATTTTTTCATATATATATTTTTAAACCATTTATTGGGTTGTTTGGACTCTCTTTTCTTTTTCTTTTTTTCACTTTTTTGATTTTTTGTGCACTAAGATTGATTCTCACATTTTTTTCAACACTATTCAGCTTCACTAGTACACATACTAATTTTCAGTGGGCAACACGGTGTTTTGTCCCCTTTTTAGGTATACCCACCTATACCTTTCATTGCACATATACACATTCATTGTGTTTTTTGTAATTTACGTTGGTAATTGCTTGGAGTTCTATTTACTAATTTTATTTTGTAAAAAATTTTTTTATATTTTGGGTACTCTGCACACTTTTTGACCATTCTCAGCACGTATATCTATTTTTACTAATAATTTACATTGTGTTACACGTTTTACCCACCTAGTATTGGGTTGTTATATTTTCCTTTTGTTAGGAGTTTGTATAGTTTATTGATTTATTATCAGTCTTTATCAGTGAACAGCGCCAATCCCCTATCTCTTCAGACTACATGTTGCACATAAAATACGATTAGAAAAAGATAAAAGCAATATACAGTATAAAAATCTATTTTCGGGTTGTCAGCATTTTACAAGCGTAAATTGTGATTAATACATACAAAATGTTGCTTGCCAAGTTGTCCCCATTTCCTTTGTGGAATTATATATTGAAGTATATTTTATATCTATTAAATGGGTAAGGCAAGGGTACCGTATTATGACTGTAATCTATCTAGGTAGGTAATGTTCTAATTTATTTCAGACTGTCTTAAACCAACATTCTATTTTACGAAATTATTATAATAAACACAGTCTGTGATTTAAATTATACTATAGGATTCTGTTTTAAAATCAATGTGATCAGACATCAGGCCCGCATTTTCTCCATGCTAATTATTGAAGTATATATTATATTAAATGGGTAAAGTAAGGGTAATCTAGGTAGCCAGTAGGTAATGTTCTAATTTATTTCAGACTATAAAGACTTTTTACAAAACTATTTTAAAAAACAGTCTGTGAATGTGATTTAAATTAGACTATAGGATTTTATTTGAACATCAATGTGATCACACATAAGCATTTTCTCCATGCATGCAATTGCATATAGTTACCTGTAGTGCGCTACTGCGCCCCCCCATTTCATGAAGCATGATGAGTTGATTGAGGACCACACGGTCCACCACTGGCAGCAGGTATGATTGATTTGATGATGACTTGAGAGACTAGTCCAGACAGAGCCCGCCCTGGCCAGGCCTGGAGCCTGCCGCGGCCGCCGTCTACTGTACTGATCAAACAAATACTCAAGTGCGCGGCTTTTTCCACCCGACAAGGCCGCAGGTGCAGTCAGTGAGTGCAACTCGCATTCAGTTCACTGTTCTGGTTCTTGAAGTCAAGTGCGTGGCGCCGCGTGGCCAAGACGCGGGGCATAGGCCTGGGCAGTGCGGACTAACCACCAGTGCCACTGCCTCGACTCGCGGTCAAGGGACTCGCCTCGCCTCACCTCCACTCCTCTGTTCAGTCTGTCAGGCTCAGCAGTCAGGTCAGGTCAGTGTCACCTTGTTTGGCCTGCCCTGGCCTGCAGTAGTCGCACGCTGGTTCAGCCTGGCTGGTCCTTCTGAGTCTGGGCGGCGAGCGCGGCAGCTGGTCACTCTCCATGGGACGTCGTCACCTCCTCCTTGAGTCTGGACGATGTTAGCGCGTGCTTTGTCTCCCGCCGGCCGCCGCTTTATGAAGGTAGGGGCCGGCCGTGCGTGACGCGTCATCACGGTGCGTGCCGCCTATCATGACGTCACACGCCCCGACTCCCAGCCGCCGCTCATGCGCAGTGTGGCGCCGCACTTTCATGGGGGACTTGGGGCTAATAATTTTAAAATAAATGGCCGATACTTGGGGCTTTTCGGGGTCACATTCGGGGCTTCAGCCACGCCTAGCCACCCCCTCCCGACGCCCCTGACACCAACGATAGGGAACAATTCCTCCCAGTGACACCAATGATAGGGAACAATTCCTCCCAGTGACACCAATGATAGGGAACAATTCCTCCCAGTGACACCAATGATAGGGAACATTTCCTCCCAGTGACACTAATGATAGGGCACAATTCCTCCCAATGACACCAATGATAGGGAACAATTCCTCCCAGTGACACTAATGATAGGGCACAATTCCTCCCAATGACACCAATGATAGGGAACAATTCCTCCCAGTGACACTAATGATAGGGAACAATTCCTCCCAGTGACACTAATGATAGGGCAAAATTTCTCCCACTGACACCAACTATGGTCCAAAATTCCTCCCACTAACACCAATAATGGGGCATTGTTTTTTCCCACTAACATCGAGACCTTTCCTACTCCCACTGGCCACAGTTTGGCCCCCCAAAAGTCTGAAGGACAGTAAACTGGCCCTTTGTTTAGAAAATTTGGAGACCCCTGGTATACATGACAAGCTAATATAGGGCTTTGTACTTTATACCTTGTACTTTGAAAAACTCACAATAAATATTAAGTAAAAAAAAAAATAAATAAATAAATCGCAAAACCCACCGATTTAAAACTTATTTTCACATGTAAACAAAACGTGCCCAAAAATGTCTGGTCTTCAACTGGTTAAAGCTGGAGGCGGCTCTGTTTTTTGGAGGAGGTCAGCAATAACAGGTCTCATATTTCATTTTTCAGTTTCTTGTAAATGACTCCGTCTTCCTCTTATACAGATCTGTGTTCTTGGAAATCTTCTTATACTTTGAACTGCTGTTGTTGGGTGTGAACTTTCAGACTCAAAACATTAGACTGGTCATCTATGGCAACAGTTCAGTAGTTCTACTGCAACTTGACAACAGTATTTGTTGTGCAGTGCATGTTCTGATATTTGGATTTCTTTTACAACAGATTTGGGAATATGGTGAAAAAAGCGACCATGCTACCATCTTGCGATCTGAAGATTCCAGGGTAAGGACAAGCCACTCGTGATTGTTAGTATGTATGTTTGTGTATATGTACAGTATACTGTGTGTGCACAATTCTTAGGCATGTTGTATTTTTGAGGACTCATTTAATTGAATTGAACGACTACAGTCCTCTCCACCTCTGATTGGGTGGGTTATGGAGATGGACCACAATCCAATTATGATGATGGAGACCCTCTTGTCATGTGAACTGGTGACATATGAACAATGTTGTCAAATTTGGCTTCCTTGGAAATTGTTCAGGGAATCCTCTGAAATAATGCCGTGTACACACGGGCGGACTTTTCGACCGGACTGGTCCGACGGGACGAATCCGCAGGACAATCCGACCGCGTGTGGGCTTCATCGGACCTGCAGCTGACTTTTTCGGTCAAAAATCAGACGGACTTCAGATGTGGAACATGTTTCAAATCTTTCCGAAGGACTCGAGTCCAGTCGAAAAATCCGCTCGTCTGTATGCTAGTCCGACAGACGAAAACCGACGCAAGGGCAGCTATTGGCTACTGTATGTAAATGGGTGACAATCCGCGCAAACAAATATAAAATCACAAATAAGATATGCAAGCTGAACACTATAGGTAATCACATATGCCTATAATATACAAAATTAAGGGGTAAGTGAAGCGCAATAAATGAGAAGTATTAAATGATCCAAAATAGATGGAAAATGAATAAAATTTAAATGTCCATTAAGACGAATCCATATTCAATCTAGGATGGAAAAGGACTTGGGGGTCCTAGTAGATGATAGGCTCAGCAATGCCAAGCTGCTGCTAATAAAGCAAACAGAATATTGGCATTAAAAGGGGGATCAACTCCAGAGATAAAACGATAATTCTCCCACTCTACAAGACTCTGGTCCGGCCGCACCTGGAGTATGCTGTTCAGTTCTGGGCACCAGTCCTCAGGAAGGATGTACTGGAAATGGAGCGAGTACAAAGAAGGGCAACAAAGCTAATAAAGGGTCTGGAGGATCTTAGTTATGAGGAAAGGTTGCGAGCACTGAACTTATTCTCTCTGGAGAAGAGACGCTTGAGAGGGGATATGATTTCAATTTACAAATACTGTACTGGTGACCCCACAATAGGGATAAAACTTTTTCGCAGAAGAGAGTTTAATAAGACTCGTGGCCACTCATTACAATTAGAAGAAAAGAGGTTTAACCTTAAACTACGTAGAGGGTTCTTTACTGTAAGAGCGGCAAGGATGTGGAATTCCCTTCCACAGGCGGTGGTCTCAGCGGGGAGCATTGATAGCTTCAAGAAACTATTAGATAATCACCTGAATGACCGCAATATACAGGGATATACAATGTAATACTGACATATAATCACACACATGGGTTGGACTTGATGGACTTGTGTCTTTTTTCAACCTCACCTACTATGTAACTATGTAACTAAATAGAATTCCACTGATATGAATCGGTCTTGTATATCGTCTTCACCCAAATTCTCTAAATGCACTTACCAGATTCTGTGGACCTCTGCAACCAGAGGTCAAACTCACATATATCCCCAGAGGGATGATGGTGATTGGAAACGAGCGCTCGAAGGCGTAATGATAAAATGAGGGGGAGGAGCTTTGTTACGGACGTCACCCGCTGCCGCACTGTCTGTCGGCATTACATTGCATTGTAGTCGATTCATTTTATCATTGCACCTACGAGCGCTCCTTTTTACTGTCTGTCAGTAAACTTTTTTATAATAAAGCATACGGAGTGCTCTTAGATTGTATCTCATATCTTTTTCATTGATACATTGGAGCGGTCTTCCCCACATCTGTTAACCTGGCTGCTTACATCTCTGACATCTCCCTGCTGGATGGCTGGTCTACTCCCCCTCGGATGACTGGATCTCTAGACTTCAGTGATTTTTCCAAAGACACCACCAGGAGTCACCATCATCCCCGTGAGGATATATGTGAGTTTGACCTCTGCTTGCAGAGGTCCACAGGAGCTATTGGCTGCTGGCTATGAACTTTCTTATTTTAGTCCGGTCGTACGTCATCACGTACGAATCCGTCGGACTTTGGTGTGATCGTGTGTAGGCAAGTCCGGTCGTTAGAAAGTCTGTCGTAAGTCCGTCGAAAGTCTGTCGGAAAGACCGTCGGACCTTTGATGCCGAAAAGTCCGCCCGTGTGTACACGGCATAAGACAAATGAAAATGGGTTGGCTGTAAGATGGACACCAGGTCTAGAGTCGAGATGAACGGGCTGCTGTCGGTATGTAAAAGTGCCTATTCTTGATTGTGTTCGTCTTTTTTTTTCTACCCAGTTTTATTTTTTTTTCGTTTGTGATGTGTTCTACGCCCTTGTGGGAGTGGAAGAGGTGGAGTAGTAGCCATAGACTATAATCTTGTTGGGGGTGAGGGAGATTTTTAATATGGTTTTTTCTCCAAGGGTCCAACAATTTGAGTAGTCTGGTAGTCTTATTTTTTTAATTTTTATTTTTTTTATCCTAATATATAAGCATATATATTGTTGGACTTCTCTTAACAGTACCTTAATTAATCGAGGCCATCATCTGGGCAAGGGTGTTTGTATATATGTATGTGTAATATGTTTTATATGATGTACATTTCTATAGTGTAGTATGTTTTTTTTTCTGTTTTTAATTGCAGTATGTTGAAATATTTCTTGTTTTATAAAATTGTATGAAAAATCTCAATAAAATTAGATTGTAAACAAGATGTTAATAAACCTCAAACCTGAATATTTAGGAAAGTAAAAGTGAGGGTTTGGCTTTCTTAGGAGAATATCTATGTGTGCACAATTATTGGGCAACTATTAGGCCCCATTCGCCCCTGAGCGTTTTGTAGCTTAAAGCCTGAAGCTTATTTTTTGTGAATTAGTCTACACTATTTAAGCTGTTTTGTGTCACTTATTTGTTGGCCATGATTATAGAGGAAGTAAACCCTGATTTGCAAAGCCTGCAAATTAAAAACATAATGGGCTAGTGCAAAAATCCAATTAAACTCTTATGCCCCGTACACACGGTCAGACTTTGTTCGGACATTCCGACAACAAAATCCAGGGATTTTTTCCGACGGATGTTGGCTCAAACTTGTCTTGCATACACACGGTCACACAAAGTTGTCGGAAAATCCGATCATTCTGAACATGGTGACGTAAAACATGTACGTCGGGACTATAAACGGGGCAGTGGCCAATAGCTTTCATCTCTTTATTTATTCTGAGCATGCATGGCACTTTGTCCGTCGGCTTTGTGTACACACGATCGGAATTTCCAAGAACGGATTTTGTTGTCGGAAAATTTTATATCCTGCTCTCAAACTTTGTGTGTCGGAAAATACGATGGAAAATGTGTGATGGAGCCTACACACGGTCGGAATTTCCGACAACAAGGTCCTATCACACATTTTCCGTCTGAAAATCCGACCGTGTGTACGGGGCATTAAAGTGCATAAAAGTGAAAAAAAAGACAAAAATTGAAAAAAATGAAAAAAAATTGCATAAAGTGAAAAAATTGCATAAAGTGAAAAAATCGCATAAATGGGAAAAATCGCATAAAGTGCAAAAAAGTGAAAAAAAAAAAAGCTAAATAAATAAATATATGTGCATAGTCCAACAAGTGCAATAAGGTTCCAGCGTCAGTGAAAAGAAATCTTCATAGAACAGTTCATGCAAAAACAAACGTGCATGTGCATAAAATTATCGGTTTCAGATTCCTCCAATCATCGGCAATCCGTGGTGCACCACCTGATTCCGCCAGCCTCTCACCTCTATTAGAGACCCCTACGGGTCAAATCAAGCCTGCGGTCTGGAAGCAGATGGGAACAAAACCAAATAAGTTGGGGTAATTGACGCCACCTTCCTAGCTGTCACGTGGGGGTGAATAAAACAAGTGCATATAAATGAATATAACTGCCTATAGGCAAAAGGAAAAAGAAATTATCCCCAATAGTGCAAGCAAAATACACTTATGCGAAATGAGGTATATTAGTGAGATATAATCAAAATGATGTAGTTCACAATATTAAAACCTGAAGTCATCAGAAAGCTTTCATAAAAATAGTCTCAGAAAAATGTATATAACACACAAAAATGATATATATAAAAAATATGAAACAAATCACAAATGTAGCAAAGTCCCAAAATCATATAGAAAAAACATAAAAAAAGTGGTAAAAAAAGAAAAAGAAATATATTAGTGCAAAAAAGTTTATATGTGAAGCTCCAAAAATGGCCAAATGTCCAAAAGCATTAAAGTGACTCTTGTGTTCAGCAAAAACGGGTGACTCATGTGCTCCCCCTAATGGGTCCCCACTCACCAGCTCCTTATACCTTACAGGGGTAATAGGCATGTAGGGTAGCTTTGGATGGTGAATGAATGAATAATTTGTAAAGCGCTGCAAATGCAAACTGAATCGCCTCAAGGCGCTGAATGCGTTTTGTGTTGTCAGCTTCTTAGAAGAGGTAGGTCTTGATTTTTTCCTGAAGGCCAGATGGTTTTCTTCCATGCGGATGTGAGTCGGAAGAGCGTTTCATAGCCGAGGAACTTGGACTGCGAACCTTCGTTCTCCCTTTGCTTTGTAGCAGAATTTGGGAATGAGGAGGAGGTTTTGGTTATATGATAGAAGGTTGGTGGGGGGGGCTCCTCTCGCGGTCCGCCTGCAGCTTGTGATGATCAGCAGGGCCTCTGCAGCTCTGTCCACCCCGTCAGGGCATCCGGAGGGGTTTCACCGGTCACTTGTTCCACACAGCTTGTCAGGGATGGGTCCTCATAGAGAAAAATAAGGCTCCCATAGTGTAGTATAAAGTACTTTTATTTAAAATAAGGTTAAAAAGCAAAAGTAAAAACTTTCCATCAAACAAGGATATAATCCAGTGATAAGTAATGTATAGGGCTGTATAGGTCACTGTAGAGATAAAACTGGTTTTCTTTTTCTTACTTTCTTTGGTGTGACGGCAAATATAACACTTTTTGCAAGGGTAATATCCTTTCCCTTCAAAAAAGGAGAGGTTCTTCCTAGTGGGAGGATCAAGCACATTTCTTGATAAAGGGTCACTAGGAAGAACCTCTCCTTTTTTGAAGGGAAAGGATATTACCCTTGCAAAAAGTGTTATACTTGTTATACTTGCCATCACACCAAAGAAAGTAAGAAAAAGAAATCCAGTTTTATTTTATGTACCCCCCCCTATATATTGTTCCTAGTCGCGGCTGCGCCCAACAGGCAATTCCTAGTCCCGGCCGGCGGGACCTCACAGAGAGGCTGGCCGGGAGGCGGGATGGAAAACGAGCATGGAGTGCTGCCACCCGCCGGAGCTATTAAAATGGGAGTGCGATCAAGGAGGAACCAAGCAGGGCATCATCACTCAAGTAAGCAGATTGCCATCTGCAGATGGCATAATTAACTCAAAATGGGGGGGGGGGGGGGGGTTGCCTAATTAGCAATGGTATTGGTAATATGCCCCAGGAAAGAGGGTTAATGCACTGTCACTGATGTATTAGTGGCCAGTGGCAGTTAATTAACCCCTTTGTGCTGCATTAGTGGCACCAGTGGGTTAATTAACATGGACATGAAAACTTTAGTATGTTCACATGGGGCCTTGACAAAAAAAAATAGTTAACAGGCCTTTCTACAAGCACATTTTTTGCATTATTATTTCAAAGTGCCTCCAATAAAAATACATATAATAAAAATGTGTGAGTGAGCTCTGTTTCTATTGCATTAAACTTAATTAAATTTGTATTGTTTTAAGTATATTCCTGTTTTGAAACGACAATAATTCTTTCTTAAAAATGGGGGGGGGGGCACAGTTTGCCATCTTCGCCCTGGGCACCAAATGGCCTTGTCCCAGCACTGATTGCTAGGGTTATAAAGATCTGTTTATTCTCGTTCACAATCCTTTATGTATGTGCCTTATCTTCCCCTTTCTTTACCACTGGGCTTACCATTCTACGTTAATTTATTATACCCTTACTGTTAGTTATCCACAAGATGGCAGTATATGTGAAGTATATACTAAGGAGTCTATTTTATGAATTGGTTTTAGGAATGATGTATTACTTTTTTACCACTAGATGTCACCTGTGTTCTTCCAGTTTTTTTAGGTCCTATTTGACCAATTACCACCAGATGGCGCTGTCCTATGGTGATTTTATACAGGTAATTTTAATCTATTTCTTTTTTATTTGTATACTTTCTTATATAAATTTTTTACTTACATTTTTTAGTAGAAGATTTATCCAATACAATATTCGGAGTTTGATGAGATATTCTTACTATTCACTCATTGGGGATAGACTAATTGTATACTCAACTGCTTTGCTAATGGAATGGACCATATAAACAGACACCTGACATCTGACTACATCACCCTTTGATGAAGTCACGTGAGCAGTGAGGCAATTCTTCTCAAATCTTTGGTAGTTAAGTTGCGTCTTTTTTATATTTTATTTTTTCGCAACACGTTTCTTGCCACCCTGTTGACTATTTGTAACAAAACGTTTGATGGTTCTGTCATCAGGCCCCAATATCTTAGCAATTTCAAGAGTGCTGCGTCCCTCCGAAAGACTTTTTTTTACAATTTTTGACTTTTCAGAGTCAGTTAAATCTCTTATTTAGCCCGAGGATAAGAAGCTGCGGAATAACTATGCACACCTTGCTATAGGGGCTTAAAGTGGTTGTAAACCTTTTACAACCACTTTTTGCTACAGGTAAGCCTATAATAAGGCTTACCTGTAGCTACCCCGGATATCTCCTAAACCTGCACAGTTTAGGAGATATCCCCCGTATTTGCATGATCCGACGTCATTGGCACATGCACACTGAAGCAAAATGAAGCAACGGCACGTATGTTGGGTTAGATTTTGCCGTTACCAGTGGCTCGATGTCATAACGGCTCCGGCCAATCACAGCGCCGGAGCCCGCGATACCCGGAAGTAACTCCGGGAGCGATGTCGGCCGCCGGAACGGGGTACGAGGACCGATGCGGGGGCTTCGATCTCAGGTAAGTAATTCACAATGAGCTAGTATGCTATGCATACTAGCTCATTATGCCTTTGTCTTGCAGGGTTTTTTTTTTTTTTTTAATAGGGTTTACAACCACTTTAATTGCCTTCGGCTGCACCCTCTCTCATTACACAAATAAACATCACCTGATATGCTTAAATAGGCATACCTCCCAACCTTTTGAAATGGGAATGAGGGACACCAATCAGCAAAAGTATGCAGGCATAAGACACACCCCCTGCCACGCCCTCTTAAAGGAGAATTGTACAAAGAAACAAGATTGGTTATACCCACAAGTGTTTTTTTACCACTACTGTTCCTTTATATTGGCTTTTGTAATTTACAAATGCAGCAATTTAGAAATCAGATGAAAGGTTTAGCACTGGGAAACACTTTTTGATAGATAAAACGTGAATATTATATACATCTACAGGCAGTGGCGTCGCTAGGGGGTGGCTTTTGGGGCTATAGCCCCCAATCTGGGGCCCATAGCCCGAGTCTCTGCAGGGGTCCCCAAGGGGAGGGGAGGCTCTCTGGGGACCCTGATGTAAGGGAGAGGCTCTCTGGGGACCCTGATGTAAGGAGGGCTCTCTGGGGACCCTGATGTAAGGGGGGGCTCTCTGGGGACACTGATGTAAGTGGGGGGCTCTCTGGGGACACTGATGTAAGGGGGGGCTCTCTGGGGACATATACACACGTATATTACTGTATATACATGTGTATGCCCACCCAAGCGTATGACTTTCTTTACTACGCTGCTATGGGCTCTAGCCCCAGATCTTTTTTATACCTAGCAACGCCCCTGTTTACAGGTATATAGATCAGACCAAAATGAGGGACAAATGAGGAGGAATGAGGGACAGAGGGACATTTCTCCAAATCAGGGACAGTTGGGAGCTATGCCAATAGGCATTCACGTTTTTACAGCTTGGAGTTGGACATTATGCATAAAAATTATGAATTTGTCAAAATACTCACTTGCCTAATAATTGTGCACATAGTGTATATAGTATGTATATGTATGCATCTGTATGTATTTATGTTTGTGTATGTATGTGTAGGTATGTCTGTACAGAACTGCTTTTCTAATCTAGTGGGACTGCTTTTTTTAGGGCTTGTTGACACTAGCAGCAAAGGCTGCTGCTCCTCTGCAATCCACGCCCAGATCGCTTTTCAGAGACATTTGGCAGGTGATCAGGAGGCCATGTGTTGACTCCTCGCCATGTGATTTAACCCCCTAAATACTACACCAACGTGCATTGCACATGATTGTGGGGTGGTTGCAATAACCTTGGCCCCATTAACTTGAATGGGTCATATTCCATAGGCGGTAGTGCCTGCCCAACGCAGCAGGGGTATAATTCCTGCCATGTGTTGGGGATGGTGAAAAACGCTCAACCGTATGTTTCTAGCGCCACCAAACCTCACGTGTAAACAAGACCTTAGACTGGGGTGCCTGGAGACTAACAATACTGTTTAACCACTTCAGCGCCGGAGGGTTTTACCCCCTTAATAACCATGGCATTTTTTTCTATACGGCACTGCATTACTTTAACTGACAAATGCGAGGTCATGCGATGCTGTACCCAAATAAAATCGATGCCCTTTTTTTTCCCATGGTTTTTATTTTTTGCACTATAAACAAAAAAAAAAAAGAGCGACAATTTTGAAAAAAAAAAAAAGTTTCTTTCTCGAACATCACGGGACACAGAGCCACAGTAATTACTGATGGGTTATATAGGTATCACTGGTGATTGGACACTGGCACACCCTATCAGGAAGTTCAACCCCCTATATAATCCCTCCCCCTTGCAGGGATACCTCAGTTTTTACGCCAGTGTCTTAGGTGATGGACGTGTAAAGATGTCCTGTGCTGAGCTCCAAAGGGAATATCCTAAGATCCTATACTGGGGCAAGCCAGGCGAACCGGATCCATTCAAAGTGTCTTTTCATGGCCGAATTGAATGGTACCCGGGCCTCGTGTCCGAAGAAACGAGGTTTTACCCGTAATGCTTCTCTTTTTAGAGAGCTGGACCCCGCAGATCAGAAAATGGCTTTAAACTTCCTAATTTCTGGCGAGGTGCTTTACGGTCCCAGAACTGTTGGATCCCCCTACTGATGGGGGCCCCAGTCTCTGACGGTTTTTTCAAACGGAGCCCACCGTGAGAGGTGAAGATTGGGTCTGTGTAAACGGCACCCTGCGGCTGGATAAGGTAAGAGGAGATTCCACAGAATTTTTGAGTTCTAGTGGCTTTTCTCCTTTAAGGTAAATGCATGCTATGCCTATTGTGACCACCGGGGGCTGCCAAGAGCACAAACCTACACATGCTGACTGATTGTCTCAGGTGTTGTAATCGCTGTGTATGTCCCAGCGTATCAAGCAGGCTGCAAGCAGGTAAGGTGGATGGGGGGATTTCTCATGTTTGAATGTTCCCCCCCAGGCTAGAGAGGGGCCACAGGGGTCTAGAAAGTGGTTATACCACCCGGGCTCTGTGGCCTAATGGCCACCATCTCTGAAGATAGCCGTTCAGGCAAATCTTGTTACCAGTCTCCCTCCTTCCCCCCCCCCCATCCCCAGCCTTTTCTCCAGAGCATGACAGGAGAGTCGGCAGTGCGGGAAGCGCTCGTTTTTTTCAAAACTCGAGGGGGGGGGGCGGTAGAGGAGGGGGCGGGATGTCAGCACAGAGTGTTTAGACTCCCACTCAGGCCAGCTGCAGGCTATTAAAGGCACTCTGTACAGGTGCACTCAGCCTTCTGAGAGACACAGAGCTGACGGTCGCATGTAAGGTGGGACACAGGCATTCTCCTAGGCAGCATTTACTGAAGTAACACCAGACTGAGCATTGGGTAGCAAGGCTTTTAGCCAGACTACATCGCTCAGTGGACAGTGTTCATTTGTATACCTCACACCTTGTTGCTTTGCACTATGGGTAGAAGAGGTTCAAGCACCCCAGGAACCAGAGACACTAGGGGATCTCGTTCAGGTTCTGAGGGCCCCCTGTCGGCAGCATCCTTCCCCCCTAAAGATGGGCCAGGGACGGCTAGCCAGGGAGAGCCATCGGGGTCAGGGGCTACACCTGCTTCTGGCACTTCAGCCCCTGTATATATTACACAAGAGGTTTTTTTCCTCAACCATTAATGGTCTAGAGGAAAGATTAATGGCCGTGATTACGTCTTCACTCAGTGGAAGAAAACGCACTAGGCTTTCCTCTGTTCCCCAAGACCCTCAGACAGAGGAGCTCTGGGATAAAGGAGATGAATCCCTTTCAGAGGATCGGGATGGGATGGATGATTCCTCTTCGGAGGATTCAGGTGGAGAGGGACCCTCTGCGACTTCCCAAGAGGAGAAAGTCTTAGTGCAGATCCTCACTGGATTGGTCCGCTCCACATTTAAGTTGCCCATACCTGAAACTGCTAAAGAATCCTCTTCTGTTTGGGGTCACTGAAACCTTTCCAAGCAGCACATGCTTTTCCTGTTCATACTTTACTTGAAAAGCTTATTTATTCTGAGTGGGATCACCCAGACAAACGTTTTTTTCCGCCGAGAAAGTTTTCAACACTTTATCCGATGGAAGAAAAGTTTATTAAAATGTGGGGAATACCAGCTATTGATGCTGCCATTTCCTCCATAAATAATAGCCTGACTTGTCCTGTAGACAATGCTCAGATGCTCAGGGATCCTGTAGATAAAAGGATGGAATCCTTATTGAAGGATGTTTTCTCCTTAGCAGGATCAGTGGCCCAACCTGCAATAGCAGCGATTGGAGTCTGTCAATACTTAAGAGACCATGTTAAGCAGGTCATCAAAGTATTACCTGAACAGCAGGCCCAGGGGTTTGCTAACCTTCCAGCGGCCTTATGCTTTGTGGTTGACGCCATTAGAGATTCTATCGTGCAAACCTCCCGTCTTTCACTGGGGTTGGTGCATATACGTAGAATCCTATGGTTGAAAAATTGGTCAGCCGAAGCACCATGTAAGAAGCTACTGGCTGGGTTTCCATTTCGTGGTGCAAGGTTGTTTGGAGAGGACTTGGATAACTATATCAAGAGAATCTCTTGTGGGAAAAGCACTCTCTTACCTGTCAAGAAGAAGAGTAAGCGTCCCTCTTTCAAACGGACTCTTTCCCCAGCGCCGGGGGCTTCAGCCTCCAGGCAGTCTCGACGGCCGCCTCCATCGGGGTCCAGAGACAAGAGTCAACCCCAGGGACAAAAGAAGTCCTGGGGAAAGAAGCCTACTAGGCAAAACACTAAGACCTCTGCATGAGGGGGCGCCCCCGCTCACTCGAGTGGGGGGAAGACTGCGACAATTCTCAGAGCTCTGGCAGGAGGACTTCCAGGACAGATGGGTAGTCTCCACGGTAACCTTAGGGTACAAGCTGGAGTTTCAGGAATTCCCTTCTCCTCGGTTCCTCAGATCAAATGTTCCCAGAGACCCAGAGAAGAAGCAGTCGCTCCTTCTAGCGTTAGAGCGACTTTTGTCGCAGGAGGTCATTATGATAGTTCCCGCAAAGGACCAGGGATTGGGCTTCTATTCCAACCTTTTTACGGTCCAAAAGCCAAATGGGGATGTCAGGCCCATTTTGGACTTAAGGGATCTGAACCGATTCCTAAGGATTCAATCCTTCCGCATGGAATCAATTCGAACAGCAGTTCCCACCCTGCAGGGAGGAGAATTTCTGGCATCAATAGACATCAGAGATGCATATCTGCATGTGCCCATTTTTCCTGCTCATCAGAAGTTTCTGCGCTTCGAGGTAGGAGGGCGCCATTTCCAGTTTATGGCTCTGCCCTTTGGGATAGCCACTGCACCTCGAGTGTTCACAAAGATCTTGGCTCCTCCTCTGGCCAGATTAAGGGCTCAGGGTATAGCTGTCATAGCATACCTAGACGACCTGCTCTTGATAGACCGGTCGGTAGCCTCTTTGAATGGAAACTTGAGGACCACGGTCAGGTATCTAGAACACCTGGGTTGGATCCTCAACTTAGAAAAGTCTTTCCTAAAACCAGTAAGAAGACTGGAATATTTAGGTCTGATTATACATACAAGCCAGGAGAAAATATTTCTACCCCAGGCAAAGATCACTGCTTTGAGAGAGCTGATTCTGACAGTAAGGACCAAGAAGGGTCCCTCAGTCCGCCTTTGTATGAGGCTACTAGGGAAGATGGTGTCTTCATTCGAAGCAGTTCCCTATGCTCAGTTTCACTCAAGAATGCTGCAACACAGTATTCTGTCGACCTGGAACAAGAAGGTTCAGGCATTAGACTTTCCGATGCATCTGTCGCATGCGGTGCGTCAGAGCCTCAATTGGTGGCTCATACCCGAAAACCTGCAGAAGGGGAAATCCTTTCTACCGGTTACCTGGACGGTGGCAACAACAGATGCCAGTCTGTCAGGTTGGGGAGCAGTTCTGGAACAGGCTGCGGTCCAAGGAGTATGGTCCAAGACAGAGAGGACCTTACCCATCAACATTCTGGAGATCCGGGCGATACATCTAGCTCTAAAAGCCTGGACTATCAGGCTACAGGGTTGTCCGGTCAGGATCCAGTCCGACAATGCCACAGCAGTGGCTTATGTCAATCATCAGGGAGGCACCCGGAGCCGAGCTGCTCAAAAAGAGGTGAACCAGATCTTAGTCTGGGCAGAGATGCATGTGCCATGCATATCGGCAGTTTTCATCCCGGGAATAGAGAATTGGCAGGCGGACTATCTAAGTCGCCAGCAGTTACTTCCAGGGGAATGGTCTCTGCATCCCGACGTCTTTTGGGCCATATGCCAAAGATGGGGGGTTCCAGATGTAGATCTCTTTGCATCCCGATTCAACAAAAAGATAGACAGATTTGTGGCAAGGACAAAAGATCCTCTTGCATGCGGGACGGATGCGTTGGTGGTTCCGTGGCATCGGTTCTCACTGATTTACGCATTCCCGCCTATTCTGCTACTACCACGACTCCTTCGCAGGATCAGGCAGGAAAGGAAGTCGGTACTTCTGGTGGCCCCCGCTTGGCCCAGAAGGACTTGGTATGCAGAAATAGTAAGGATGACGGTAGGTTCCCCGTGGACACTACCGGAACGCCCAGACCTGTTATCTCAAGGTCCAGTGTTCCATCCTGCCTTACAAACGCTAAATTTGACGGTTTGGCTATTGAGACCCACGTTCTGAAGAGTCGTGGGCTCTCAGGTCCTGTCATATCTACCTTGATTAATGCAAGGAAGCCAGCTTCCAGGATGATTTATCATAGAGTCTGGAAAGCTTATATAACCTGGTGTGAATCCAGAGGTTGGCATCCCAGGAAATATGTCATAGGTAGAATCCTTGATTTTCTACAGATGGGATTAGAGATGAAGCTGGCCTTGAGTACCATCAAGGGCCAGGTCTCTGCTTTATCAGTATTATTTCAGCGGCCACTTGCTTCGCATTCTTTGGTCCGAAACTTTATGCAGGGGGTGATGCGTCTTAATCCTCCGGTTAAAGCGCCCCTAAACCCCTGGGACTTGAATTTGGTCCTGGCTGTGTTACAGAAACGGCCTTTTGAACCAATAAGTCAGATTCCTTTGGTCTTGTTGACAAGGAAATTAATTTTTCTGGTGGCCATCTCTTCTGCTAGAAGAGTATCAGAATTAGCAGCTCTTTCCTGTAAGGAGCCTTATTTGATTATACACAAGGATAGAGTGGTACTACGCCCTCATCCTAGTTTTTTACCGAAGGTGGTTTCTGATTTTCATTTAAACCAAGACATTGTTCTACCTTCCTTTTTTCCAGATCCCTGTTCTCCGGAAGAGAGATCTCTACATTCGTTGGATGTAGTAAGAGCAGTTAAGGCCTATCTAGGGGCAACTACTCAGATCCGCAAGACGGATGTTTTGTTTGTGCTGCCAGAGGGTCCCAATAGAGGACAGGCAGCGTCAAAAGCTACCATTTCTAAATGGATTCGACAGTTGATCATTCAAGCTTACGGTTTGAAACAGAAGATTCCTCCGTTTCAGATCAGGGCACATTCCACAAGGGCTATTGGTGCTTCTTGGGCAGTGCATCACCGGGCCTCTATGGCTCAAATCTGTAAGGCCGCAACCTGGTCTTCAGTTCATACATTCACCAGATTCTATCAGGTGGATGTGAGAAGGCATGAGGATATCGCCTTTGGGCGTAGTGTGCTGCAGGCAGCGGTACAGGGTCCTCAGGTCTGATTGCACCCTACTTGGTCGTGGTTCCCCCCCCTCAGGTAGCATTGCTCTGGGACATCCCATCAGTAATTACTGTGGCTCTGTGTCCCGTGATGTTCGAGAAAGAAAATAGGATTTTTTAAAACAGCTTACCTGTAAAATCCTTTTCTTTCGAAGGACATCACGGGACACAGAGGTCCCACCCCTCTTCTAATACACTATATTGCTTGGCTACAAAACTGAGGTATCCCTGCAAGGGGGAGGGATTATATAGGGGGTTGAACTTCCTGATAGGGTGTGCCAGTGTCCAATCACCAGTGATACCTATATAACCCATCAGTAATTACTGTGGCTCTGTGTCCCGTGATGTCCTTCGAAAGAAAAGGATTTTACAGGTAAGCTGTTTTAAAAAATCCTATTTTTACTTTCTGCTATAAAACATATCCAATAAAAAAAATTTAAAAATCTTATTTATTCTTCAATTTAGGCCAATATGTATTCTGCTACATATTTTTGGTAAAAAAAAATTCCCAATAAGCGTATTTTGATTGGTTTGTGCAAAAGTTATAGCGGCAACAAACTATGGGATATATTTTTATGGCATTTTTATTTTAATTTTTTTTTTTTTTTTTTTTACTAGTAATGGCGGTGATCAGCGATTTTTAACGGGACTGTGACATTGTGGCGGACAAATCGGACACCTAACTGACACTTTTAACATCCTTTTGGGAACCAGTGACATTATTACAGTGATCAGTGCTAAAAAAATATGCACTGTTACTGTACTAATGCCACTGGCTGGGAAGGGGTTAACATCAGGGTGCGATCAAAGGGTTAAGTGTGTGCCTAGGAGGTGCTTGCTAACTGTGTGTTCGGGATGGACTAACTGGGGGGGACGCAGATCTGTGTTCCTGCTTAGCAGGAACAGAAGATCTCTGTGTCCCCTCCTGACAGAACGGCGATTTGCCTTGTTTACAGCAAAAAAAGCCCTCGGTGTGAGGGCCATATGAAAGGGCCCGGAGGGCCGGATTCGGCCCGCTGGCCTTGTGTTTGACACACGTGATTTAGATGCTGCCTCCACAAAAGTAATGAAAATATGTTGTGTCGGAGTTGAATAATGTGTGTAATTCAGACAACAACAGATTTATTCTTTAACCTAAGCAATTCTGTACACTGTTTATAGTTACATTTTATATTTGACATTATTGCAGGTTTGAGCAATTGCCTTTCAGCAGTGAGGAGTCACCAAGCATATCCCTGAACAAAACTCAGGATGATAAAGACACCGAAAGGGTTTGTGAAACTAATGGTGTGCCCATAATGGATGAAACAATGAGACAAAGCTCCAAGAGCACCTGTAAACCCCAAGAGGAAAATGACAGATCAAAAGCGGCAAAAACTGGAGGACGAAGCGCGCTCTACGCTGTCGAAGAAGGGAATGACCTTACTTCCATGAGCAAAGGATCAAATGACAACTTCATCAACTTTGCAGTGCATGAGATTGACGCTGTAGGTGGCATGTTAGACAATAGTGCCAATCCAAGTAGCCAAGATAACATCAGCACAGAACCCAACAGTGATAACTATGGACATGACGCAAATGTCCCCTCAAACCTAGAAAACCATACCTTCCTCTATGACAAGATGGACAATAGTTCCTCATTGGACACTATATCTAAGAACAGTTACCACTTATGCATCCAGCCTCCCACCAATGTTAGTACAGGCAGTGAACCTATTAAAGATACCTTCGAAAGACAAGACCCTGTTGAAGGCTCTCAAATTAATGATGCCGTAGACGATATATACACTGATTCTTCAACTGCTGAATCAGATAAGAATTCAGCAAACTTCCCACTGGATGATAATGACACTGTAGACAGGAGACTAGATGAGAGTGCCAATGCTCACGGTGAAGATAACAACCTTTCTACAGCGATAACTGAACTAGACAATGATAACAGCCATGTCAATGGGAGCCCCTCAAGCCAGATGCTAAAAAGCCATACCTCCAGGGGTGACAGGATAGGCAATGATTTCTTGTTGGACGCAAGACTTAAGGACAGTCCCCCCTGCGGCAGCAGGCCTAATGCCGATGTTACTGTAGACAGCGGACCGCATGAGGATACCTTAGAAAGACAAAAAACTGATGTTAGTGGCCCAGAATTCCATGCCAAAGACAAGACTCTAATGTTACTCACTTCTAAAAAGGATAACATTAAAAATGAAGACCTTTCCTGTGAACCCCAAGGCAAAATGGTGCCAATATCTTTGGAAATTGAACTAGAAAAGGAAATGGATGAATCCAATGACAAAACCATTTCCTACGGGTCTCAAGACGAACAGAGGTCAAGAGGTTTCAAAACTAAAGAAGAACAACATGTGCTCAATGTTGGTCTTGTTATTACTGAAAAGAAACACATTGATTACTCAAACCATGCATCAGATGACGAATCAGCAAATTTTAGCGTTGCTGTAGTTGGTAGGCTAGGCAACAGTACCAAGAAAGGCAGAAGAGCTAACACCAATTCTCTTGAGGACATTGAACTGAACAAAAAGAACAACCATGCACATGAAATAACAGCCCAATCAAACCAGGAGCTAATAAACCCTACTTCCATGGATGACAAGATGGAATTTAATTCCCCATTGGACACTAGACCAAATAAGAGTTCTTCCTTTAGCAAAAAGTCTTATGCAAGTACTATCAAGGGCAGTGAACACCATGAAGATACCATAGAAGAACAAAAACCTGTTGCTAGAGACTCAGAAAGTCTGGTAGAAGACAAGACCTTCATTAAACTTGAACCGCCTTATGGAATCTCCTCAGGCAATGTGCTTGAACATAGAGTTTCTAAAATCAGCAGTAACAACACTGGCATCATCTTAGGCAATGGAGTGGATTTCAATGCCTCTAAAACTCAAACCCTGAACAATTCTCTTTCTAAAGACAACATTAACACTAGGCATGGGGTGGCAGCAAATGAGCTTAAATCCAGTAAAAAACAAAAGAAAAGCAGCAAGTCCCAAAATACCAATGGTGCTACAAGACAGAGTAATCTAAAACCTGAAACAAAAACCAGAAGACAAAGGTCACCAAAACATGTCCGAAACTCAAAATCAAACATGCAAGGCAAACCAAAAAGAGTGCTTCAGCTGAAACGTGGAGAAAAGGCTTTCAATAAGGAGTCTATAGAGAGCATCAGATACATGGGATCAGAAAAGCTCCAAGGCATTTTGGGTAAGTTTAAAAATAGAAATTCTTGTTCAATAATTTTCTTTTTATGAGGGGGCTCCAAAAAGTTTACGTACTTTTTTTATATTTAACCCCTTCCCGCCGAGCGTACGCAGATATGCGGCCTTGGCTTTAGGGAGTTATACCGGGATGATGCCCGCAGCTGCAGGCATCATCCCGGTACCGTTTTTTAGAGCGGGCGATCGGCTATCCAGGGATAACAACTGATGCGGCTAAAAGCCACTCGGTTGTTATCCCGGAGGAGCGGGATCAGACATCCCCCCCTCCTGCCGCCTTCCGCCACTCTTACCGGGCCTCCCGTCCCAAACGAAGACCTGATCCTCGAGCCGCCACTTCCGGCGGCTAGAGACAGACTGGAACGAAGCCGGAAACGGCTTCGTTCCAGTTTTCTCTCTGTAAACACGGAAGTGACGTCACGACGTCACTTCCTGAAGTGACGTCACGACGTCACTTCCTGAAGGGACGTCACAACCTCACTTCCTGAAGTGACGTCACAACGTCACTTCCTGAAGTGACGTCACAACGTCACTTCCTGTTTACTCGGCTGCCAATGGCGCCAGTTTTTTAAAAATATACAGTATTCAGAATCGCTGTTTTCGACGATCTGAATACTTTGAAGTGCAAAGGAGGGGTTTTGGGGTCCCGATCCCTCCATAAAGAGTACCTGTCACCACCTATTACTGTCACAAGGGATGTTTACATTCCTTGTGACAGCAATTAAAGTGATCAAAAAAATTGGGAAAAAAAAAAAACACAATGTAAAAAAATAAAAATAAATGAAATTAAAAAAATTAAAATTTTAAAGCGCCCCCATTCCCCGTGAGCTCGCGCAGCAAAGAAAACGCATACGGATGTCGCGCCCGCATATGTAAACGGTGTTCAAATCACACATATGAGGTATCGCCACGATCGTCAGAGCGAGAGCAATAATTCTAGTACAAGACCTCCTCTGTAAGTCTAAACAGGTAACCTGTAAACGTTTTTAAAACATGGCCTATGGAGATTTTTAGACCTCCTCTGTAACTCTAACCTGGTAACCGTTATTTTTTTTTTTTTAAATGTCGCCTACGGAGATTTTTAGGTACCGTAGTTTGACGCCATTCCACGAGTGTGTGCAATTTTAAAGCGTGACATGTTTGGTATCTATTTACTCGGGGTAACATCATCTTTCACATTATACAAAAAAAATTGGGCTAGCTTTACTGTTTCGTTTTTTTTTTAAATTCATGAAAGTGTCTTTTTCCCCAAAAAGTTGCTTTTAAAAGACCACTGCACAAATACCGTGTGACATAAAATATTGCAACAATCGCCATTTTATTCTCTCGATTCTCTGCTAAACACCGAATGTCAGAAATAGGCTTACTCATGAAAGGGTTAATATAGTTTAAAAAAGTGCTGAAACTTTTGAAGAAGTCTTGTATTTCCTGAAAATATTGTAAATCAGCATCAAAATCGGTCTTCTGGCATATTAGACAAGAACAAAGGTAGCCAGATGCCTAAATAGGAAGTTATTGGGGAACACGTTTTCCTGATTGTGTTCCTTCACAGCATTCCTTAGCTATATTACTGTCACCATTACTTTTATCCAAAAGCTTACCGCAGTCCTTGCTCACTAATAAAGGAAGGCATGGTTACCCTTAATTACCGAGATACTTCCTTCTAGAGATTTGTAGGTGGGGTGCAGCGCAGTGTGGTGAGAATAACACACTCAGTCCCAGTGCAATAAAAAATCTTGCATCTTCCCTCCTTTCCATGCTGCTAGTACTGTCCCTACCTGGCTGGGTACCTGTCCCTACTCTTCCAGACCAGCTCGCAAATGCCCACCAAACCTGGGAGCAAGGGTCTTAAATGGGCCCTGCTTGACCCAAGATGGCTGCCAGAGTCACATGGAGTGGCAGCACCCAACTGGATGCTTCCTCAGTGACCCAGGACATCATAGAGGAATTGCATTTCTTCTGATTTCCTCTCCAATTGGAGTGCTGCTGCAGAAGAGCGCCACCTGTAGTAGAGAAAGTAGACTGCACTTATCTACAGGTACACAGACCTACAGGGTCCAATGTCACACATAGATTAGCCCTCAAGTAAAGACAACCATTAAAATGCATGTCCAGCTAAGTGTTTTTCTGAGGCTGGCTATACACAGTTTTGGCCAGATGCTGCTAATTCGAAAATTTGATTTGTTTGTAGTTCTGTTGGCCTCCTCTTGCCCTACACCCTTCCATTGATAATTTGAAGGAGGCACTCAATCTAAGGGCATTTCAGTCTTTTACCTACTGATATTCAGGCCAGAATCTCAGTGCAAATGTTCCACAATGGAATGTTAGGAGAAGGAACTTGATTTCTCTATCTCTCCCAAAAAATTGGCTACTGTGATTAGGAGGCCCCTTAAAACCTCAAAGTGTATATTCCATTAGGAACCAATACCTACCTCAGTGCTTCACTTATAATATTGGACACCTCAAAGGCTAGCACCAATTCTCCCCGACCAATCTCCTCTTTGTTATGCCGTGTACACACGGGCGGACTTTTCGGCATCAAAGGTCCGACGGTCTTTCTGACGGACTTTCGACAGAGTTACGAGGGACTCTCTAACGACTGCACTTGCCTACACACGATCACACCAAAGTCCGATGGATTGGTACGTGATGACGTACACCGGACTAAAATAAGGAAGTTGATAGCCAGTAGCCAATAGCTGCCCTAGCGTCGGTTTTCGTCCATCGGACTAGCATACAGACGAACGGATTTCTCTATAGGAAGTGGGTCTGGCGTAGTTCCGGCGGAAAGATTTGAAACATGGTCCAAATCTAATGTCCGTCTGATTTTCGACCAAAAAAGTCCAATGAAGCCCACACACACGGTCGGATTGTCCGACGGATTCGTTCCGTCGGACCAGTCCAGTCGAAAAGTCCGCCCATGTGTACGCGGCATTAGAGTCACCGTGGACACAATGGAACTTCCAAACACATTTGGTGGTTCTGTCCACACCTTGTTGATTTTTGGAAAGACATTTTTGGGTTTATTACCTCTATAAGGCTGCACTCACACCTGGGCGTTGTGTTTTTGAGTTTTGTTTTTTTCAGGTGTTTTTTCAATCATTGGCACGTTTTTGAGCATTTGTGTACGGCGTTTTTTAAGGGGTTTTTGAGGTTTGGCGTTTTTTAATTAGCCAATAGAGAAAAATATCATCTCATCTGTTTCATCATTTTGTGGCCATGTTTTTCAGCTTTTCCACCCGCTTTTATTTATTGTTTATTAATATTTATTTCTTTTTTTTGCTTTTTTTGTAAGGGGTTAAGGGTTAGCATTTAAAAGGTGAGGGTTAGGGGTTCATTTATTTATTATTATTTCTTTTTTTTTTGTTGGATTAGGGGTTAATATTAGTGTTAGGTGTTAATGTGCCCCACCACATACAAATGAATGCACTTCCTGTCTAAACCAGAAGCAGTTTTCGTTACAATGGAACCCAAGGTTCCTTGATGGTAGACGTAGCGTATCTCCCTGACTTGACCTGAAGTCTATTGTAGGCATGTCCTACTATGCCACCCTCTAAAACATCTTAGGAATTGAACCCAAAATGTCAATGGAACCAGGGCTGTGTATAGGGGGGTACCACTGGTCCTCCTGTATGGGGCCCAGGCAGCAGGGTGAATCAGATCTGGGCAGGGAGGGTGTTTAGAGCCACAGGGCGGGGGGGGGGGGGGGGGAGCAATTTCTAGAACAGTTCCCCTTGTATGGTTCTCTCTCTGCAGCAGATGAAAGCTGGCTTCTCCTCTCCCTCCTGCCTTTAGCTGCTGCAGAGAGAACCATATGGGGGATCAGTTCCAGTAATTGCCCCCCTGTTGCACCGATTACCCTTGCTAAATTTGCTGCCCAGACCCCCCCTGTGTGCCCCCCCCCCCTACCCCTGCAGTGCCTCCGGCTTCCCTCCTTCCCCCCGGCAGCTGCGAGCACACAATAAGATCCTTCAGGATGGAGAGTGGGGGGAAGAGTCTGGTAAATATGTCATATTTACCAGCCCCTTCCTTTCCTGAATGAACACAATGAGCGATCGGTACCGATCACTCACTGTGTTCATTCATAACTGAAGCACAGTAAACTTATTTTGGAGCGGGGCCCTGTCAGGTTGGCTGTCTGGGGACCAGTGGTTTCTTACAGCAGCCCTGAATGAAAGCCACTAATGGGGGGCACTTTAGGATGGAAATATGAGACCTCTGTTAGTGTAACCACCGTCTTCTTCTATTTCTTATTTGTACCTGCTGTACCATGTACTTGTATGAGAAAGTCTCCTGTTCTCTTTGTATTGCTTCCTTTGTGTGAAATCCCTGGTGCTCCTGCTAGTCCCTCTGCTTTCCATTAAAAACTGACCACACTAGGCATGAGAGCACAGCATGGTCAATTCTCAGCCTGCTCTACTCCAATGATTAGACCTGTCCTGACACCCCTCCACACACACACACACACACACACTGCACAGCCATTCACTGGGAAGACCAGTGTGCTGCCATTTCTCCACCCTCATCTCTCTATGCAGCTGAGAACACGTCATGTGGTCACTTCTTTAAAAAGTGGGAAAAAAAAGGTAATTGTAGTGTTTTTTTAAATATATATCTATACACTAGGGTTGCACCGATACAGAGTATTTTCACGAGTACCCGAAACATACAAAATAAATGGGCTCAAATCGACCTGCAAAGAATTGCATGCGATTTGAACAGGAATGCGGTGCCATTCCTGTCCGAATCACATGCAGTTCCCCCCACCGCTCCTGTGTGAACCTAGGCTTGGCATAGTGATTTTAGGCTGGGTTCACACAGGAGTGGTGGGGAAACCACATGCGATTTGGACAGGCATTCATTTTTTATGGGCTCAAATCGCACCGCAAAGGTATCAGTACTTGGTATGGGTGAGTACATGACCGAAAGTATAGATACTCGTACTCACCAATAAAAACACAGTATCGGTGCAACCCTACTATACACAAATCTTTTACCTTTCATTTGTATTTATAAACTAAATGGGTTGTTTTACAAGGTGAGAATTCACTTTGAGGCTCCATTCACACCTAGGCGGTTGGAATCGCGGGGCGGAATTGCCGCAAATCTGCCCGCGATTCCAGAATCCTGGGCAAAACGCAGGACGCAATTACGATGCCATTTCTTGTTAACGGCGCCCCGATATGGCACCCTGATTGCGTGTGATTTTGCCACGATTGTCCTGCAATAAATTGCAGCAAAATCGCAACGCTGTTGTCCAACAAAAAAAGCTCCTACTCCTTTTTGAGCGGCAAGCTTCGCGCATTGCGATTCTGTCACAATTGCAGAGCGATTTGCCGCGATTCTGGAATCGCGGGCAGAATGGCAGTGATTGCGCCCGCGATTCCAAACGCCTAGGTGTGAATGGAGCCTTAGATTTTTTTTATGTGAAGCCTTATGGTGGTCATACAAACTTCGATAAGTGATTGATTTTACACACATGGTAGAGCCTACATTGCAATCCTATCGATTCTTATTTGATGAGGTTTCCTTTCTTTGACAGCTGCCGTGGTGAAGTGGTTGTTTCCTTTATATCTGATTCAGGTTTTCATGCTGCCGGTGGACGGTAAGTAACATGGGCTCAAGCAACATTGTATATATTGTTTTGCTGGAAAAAAGTCAACATTTTGTAACATTTCTATCCACTTTCACACGTTTTACAGGCGTTTTTGCGCTAAAAATAGCGCCTGAAAAAGCGCCTGTAAACTGCCTCTTCTGCAGCCCCAGTGTGAAAGCCCAAGTGCTTTCACACTGGGGCGGTGCGCTTGCAGGACAGGAAAAATAAAAAAGACCTGCAAGCGGCATCTTTGGGGCGGCGCGGGAGCGGTGTATACAGCGCTCCTAAACCGCCCTGCCCATTGAAATCAATGGGAAGTAGAAAGAAATGGCTGCACATCCAGAACTTCCGATTGCCTTTTACTTTGTTTCACAAAAATAACACCAAAGACACCAAACTGTGGTCACGTAGACGCGTTTCACACATACATCTTGTGCTTAATTGTTACGCAATGATTAAGCACAAGATGTATGTGTGAAACGCGTCTACGTGACCACAGTTTGGTGTCTTTGCCTTTTTATTTTGTTTCAAAAAATAACACCAATCGGAAGTTCTGGATGGGCAGCCATTTCTTTCTTCTTTCCAAGTTTCCTACGGAGGCGGGCTGGGGCTGGCACTCTGCAAGATACTTCAATCAGAATGATCTTTATAAAGCGATTCGGGGGCGGCACTTTGCGTGCGCTTTTAACCCTTTTTTTGGCCGCTAGCGGGGGTTAAAAGCTCCCCGCTAGCGGGCAAAAAGCGCCGCTAAAACGGTGGTAAAGCGCTGCTAAAACGTCGGTAAAACGCAGCTAAAATTAGCGGCGCTTTACCACTAACGCGGCCAGCGCCTCAGTGTGAAAGTGGCCTTACAGTATATCCAGAAGATTTTCATAGCTCCCAACTGTCCCGGATTTCATGGGACTGTCCCGTATTTCACGGGACTGTCCCAGATTTGGAGCAATGTCCCTCTGTACCTCTTTCCTCCTCATTTGTCCCTCATTTTGGTCTGGTCTATACAGTTGTACATAAAATGGACTTTTTTTATCTTTCGAAGTGTTTCCCAGTGCTAAACCTTTCATCCCATTTCTAAATTGCTGCATTTGTAAATTTTAAAAGCCAATATAAAGGAATAAGAGGATCGGGGCTGCTCTTTGGAAAACCATTACACAGAGCAGGTAAGTATAACATGTTTGTTATTTTAATATAAAGTAAACTGAGCCTTTAATGTCACTTGAATGTGAGTTCTAACATTTTTAATAAACTGCCCACTAGATGGCGCTTTTCCCTTTCTATACACACAGGAGCAGTGTGGGGGGGGAGGGGATCGCATGCGGATTGTTGCTGTGCGATTTGCACCCATTCGTTTTGTATCAACGTAAAGTATCGGTTCCTGTATCTGGAGCATTTTCACGAGTGAAAATGCTCGGTATCAGCACCAATATCGATACTGGTATCGGTGCATCCCTCGCTGAAACCTGCTGACAAACTCGCGTTGTGTCCAATCATAGCATTGGTCAGCAGAGGTCACGCACGCCCCAAACCCAGAAGAAAGCCAACAACGTACACTATATTACCAAAAGTATTGGGACGCCTGCCTTTACACACACACACATGAACATCAATGGCATCCCAGTTTTATGCCACGTACACACACGGTCTGAATTTGACCTATAGTAAGACCTACAAGGACTTTAACTAGGGATTATTTAGGGGTAGGGCTTATATTGCAGCCATCACCGACAATCACGCTAGGTCTTATTTTCGGGGAAACAGGGTAGTGGGTGACCAGTGGTTAAAGAGGTTGTAAACCCCAGGAAAAAAAAAATGAAAACAAAAAAAAATCCTGTAAGACAAAGACATAGACATAATGAGCTAGTATACACCGCATACTAGCTCATTATGAAATACCTTAGAATGAAGCTGTTGCAGCGGTCCCCGCACACCGCTGTGACGGCTGACATACAGGCCCCGGCACTGTGATTGGCCAGAGCCGCGATGCACGCAGGAGGCGCCGTTCACGCCATGGGCTCGGAAGGAACGACACCCGTGGGCCGTTCCTTCAGAGCGCATGCACCAGTGATGGCCCTGGCTGCATGCAATGTAAATATCTCCTAAACAGTACACGTTTAGGAGATATTTTCATGACCTATAGGTAAGCCTTATTATAGGCTTATATATGTGCGTGTAAAGGCAGGGGGAGTTTACTTCCTCTTTAGTCTACCAGTGCTGTAATGTTCTATAATTTGCAATAAAAAATTCATAATTTTGCAATGGGCAACTAGATAGCCTCGTTCCTCCCTTCCCAACGTGCCCCTTCTTCATGGACTGGTGGAAAGGGACAAATGGAGTGCAAATGGTTCATGGGTTATGGGGCACAATACTTGCCTCGCCTTGGGCGCTGGCAACCCAAGCTACAGTAAAAAAATGCAAATTGCTAAAAAAAAACAAAAAAAACAAAAAAAAAAAACTCAACATACCTTTTTGTTTGTGCTCTTCAACAGGCACCCCAGTCCCGGCGTTGACTCAATGGCAACAGTACAAGTTCTGCACAAAGGACTATGATTTCATTAATCAGAGCTTGGCCATCAAGAGCTTGGTTGACATAAGAAGGCCAGGATGTGCTTTTATGGCTCCAGCTGTGCCATACTTTTACAGTTGTTCTATGCTCAATGCCTTGGTCTTCTTCAACAATAGAACCTGCCTGGAAATGTTCACCACGGACCTGAAAACCCAGAGCTGGCAGTTGGAATATGGCACAGGCTACAATGGAAATTACCTTGAATCAGTTCGTGGAGGTAAGGGATATGGACCAGTTATGGACCAATTATGGACCAAATATGGGATTTGTTTATGTACGATAAGAAAATGTATGTCAGTACAGCCACATACAGCCGTTCATTATGGTGGACTCTATGCAACAGCTGAGTATCCAAGGTGCAGAAATAAGCTCACAATTTAAGTTGTATGCCAAAAAAAGGCTCAACCCTTAAAGGGTCCACCTTTCTAAGAAAGTAGCCAATACAGCCAATGGACCCCAGTGGGTTTTAAAAAAAAATGCTGTGCAGGTTTGCAAAATGTTATAGTCATGCCTCTAGGCAGGGCTTTTTTTTCTCTGAGAATAGGTGCAGGAACTCCCCCCTTCTGAGTCCCCCCTGGTCTCTGCCCCCTGCCCACCTCTGAGCACCATCCCTTGGTTCCACCCCCTATGTACCTCTCGGTACTGCCCCAAGTATCATTTTGTTGTGCTAAATATTTTGTATGGGATTTGTTCTAATAACAAGAAAAGCAATAAAAATGAATCCTCTGGAGCCAGCAACAATAAATCCCCCCAGCAACAATAGACCCCACCCCAGCGACAGTAGATCCCTCACACAACAATAGACTTCACCAGCAACAATGCACCTCACCCCAGCAACAATAGATTCCCCTCAGCAACAACAGTCCCCACACCAGCAACAATAGTTCACCCCTACAATAATAGACCCCCCTCACACACACACACACAGCAACAAAGCGCCACCCACAACAAAATAACACCCCCAGCAACAACAAAAAATCCACCCCAGCAACAATAGACCCCACCCCAGCGACAGTAGATCCCTCACACAACAATAGACTTCACCAGCAACAATGCACCTCACCCCAGCAACAATAGATCCCCCTCAGCAACAACAGTCCCCACCCCAGCAACAATAGTTCACCCCTACAATAATAGACCCCCCACACACACACAGCAACAAAGCACCACCCACAACAAAATAACACCCCCAGCAACAAAAAAAAATCCACCCCAGCAACATTAGACCCCCTCCGGCAGCAACAACAGATCTCCCAGCAGCCAGCATCAATAGACCTCTCCCTCAACAGTAGATCTCTCTCAGCAACATAGGACCCTCCAGCGACAATAGACCCTCACACAAAAACAGATCTCACCAGTGACAATAGATCCCCCCATGCACCCAGCATCAATAGACCCTCCAGCACACGCCACTCCAGCATTGTTGCTAAGATGTGAAAAACATACATTTTTGCTCCTATAATGCTGGGAGGGAGCGTTCAATAGTTTTCATGTCCTACAACAAGGATGTGGGAACTGCTAAAAGGCTTCCAGGAGCACCTAAATGCCCTACAGGTGGGCCTGGACTGGGACAAAAAAATAAGCCCGGGATTTTATACTGAGCAGGCAATTTTTCCAAGGACTGGGGGGTGAGGGAGCGGGGCGGTTCCTGGGGGCTGTTGGGGACCTCATCCTCTACACTGTATTGTAAAGTGGCACTCTGATAGAAGGGGGACTGCACTGTAAAGGGGCCCACCTTTTGGACATGTGGTTAGGAGGAGTCCCTCAGTAACTTAAGTATTTTTTTAAATATTTTTTTCTTTATAGAGCTGTTTAGTGATGAGACAGTTAAGGCCAAAGTTGATCGGTATGAAAAAGGTGATGGTCCTCAAGCTAGAGGTTACATACAATCAACCACGGCCCCGGCACCGCCTTCTACTAATGGAACGACCAGCAAGCCGTTGGACAGGCCTTCTTTGTCAAGGATCATTGCCCCATTGGCTGGCCTTGCATTTCTGATCTTGGTTTTGCTGTTCTTTGCCATACGGTAGGTTAAAGTCAAACCGGATCCACAGCAGAAATATGTATGTGTGTTGAGATATTTTCTATATGTACAGCCATGGCCAAAAGTTTTGCGAATGACACAAATATTAATTTTCACAAAATCTGCTGCTTCAGTGTTTTTAGATCTTTTTGTCAGATATTACTATGATATACTGAAGTATAATTACATGCATTTCATAAGCGTCAAAGGCTTTTATTGACAATTACATGAAGTTTATGCGAAGAGTCAATATTTGCAGTGTTGACCCTTCTTTTTTCAAGACCTCTGCAATTCCCCCCCGGCATGCTGTCAGTCAACTTCTGGGCCACATCCTGACTGATGGCAGCCCATTCTTGCATTATCAATGCTTGTAGTTTGTCAGAATTTGTGGGGTTTTTTTGTTCACCCGCCTCTTGAGTATTGACCACAAGTTCTCAATGGGATTAAGGTCTGAAGGGTTTCCTGGCCATGGATCCAAAATTTCGATGTTTTGTTCCCCAAGCCGGTTAGCACTTTTGCCTTATGGCAAGGTGCTCCATCATTCTGGAAAAGGCATCGTTCCTCACCAAAGTGTTCTTGGATGGTTGGGAGAAGTTGCTCTTGGAGGATGTTTTTGTATCATTCTTTATTCATGGTTGGTGAGCCCACTTTATTGGCTGAGAAGCAACCCCACACATGAATGGTCTCAGGATGCCTTACTGTTGGCATGACACAGGACTGATGGTGGCGCTCACCTTTTCTTTTCCAGACAAAGTTTTTTCCGGAGGCCCCAAACAATCAGAAAGGGGATTCCCCCTAGAGAAAATGACTTTACCCCAGTCCTCAGCAGTCCAATCCCTGTACCTTTTGCAGAATATGAGTCTGCCACTGATGTTTTTCCTGGAGAGAAGTGGCTTCTTTGCTGCCCTTCTTGACACCACGCCATCCTCCAAAAGTCTTCTCCTCACTGTGTGTGCCGATGCACTGACACCTGCCTGTTGTCATTCCTGAGTAAGCTCTGCACTGGTGGTGCCCCCCGATCCCGCAGCTGAATCAACTGTAGGAGACGGTCCTGGCGCTTGCTGCACTTTCTTGGGCGCCCCGAAGCCTTCTTCACAAATGCAGTGGAAATGTTTTTATGGGATTAGGTTCTTTTTCATGGCAAAGAGGGACTTTACAATTTATTGCAATTCATCTGATCCCTCTTTATAACATTCTGAAGTATATGCCAATTGCCATCGTAAAAACTGAGGCAGCAGACTTTGTGACAATTAATATTTGTGTCATTCTCAAAACTTTTGGCCACGGCTGTATACAGAAGAAACTGATTTGTATTATTCACAGGTTTTTTTTTTTTTTTTAAGGCATAGTCCACCTTTTGCTAAAATGTAGTAAAATGCACCAATAAGAATTAAATAAAAAATGTGCATTTACTCAATGTTCGCAGTGAAGCCTGCAACCAGATTCAGTGCATCGTGGGTGCAATGGCCAGGTCCCGGAAGTGATAAAGTCAGGGCTTTTTTTCTCAGAAAATAAGTGCAGGTACTCCCCGCTTCCCAATCACCCCTTGTTTCTGCCTCCTACCCACCTCCCAGTATTGCCCCTTTTAGAGAATACAGAAGCAAGTATCATTAAAGCCGAGCTCCGGCGAAATTTTTTTTTTTTTTTAATTGATCCTAGCATTATTACTAATGAAATAAAAAAAGGAGTATACAATGATCACGATCGATTTAGGTAAAATATAAATGTCTTACTGGAATATTCTCTGCCTCCGTTTGTGGCCGCTGCCATCATGATTATGGGCATGTGAAGCCCAATCCAGATCGCTTCCTGGATTAGCTTTGGAAAGGTGCATGCTGGGTAACCACCATATAGAATAAAAAAAAAAAAAAAATACCAAATGTATGTGTGTATAATTAGGGTTCTAGTTAGACATGTGCACTGCCAAAAAAATAGTTTGTTTTCGTTTCATTTGTTTATTTTTTTTTTTTTTCGTTTTTTGGGTCATTCGTTATGATTGTAATTCGTAAAATTCGTACATTCGCACATTCGTACATTCGTATATTCGTAAGTTCATAAATTCGTACATTCGCACATTCATAATTTCATATATTCGTATATTCGAAATTTGAAAATCCAAAAACCGGAAAATTCGAAAATCTAAAATAGTAACTATTAAATTATAGGTATTGTAATTTCCTTTCAAATTTGGCTGTTAGTGAACGTAACAAATACGAATTTATCCAAAGTTACGAATTATCCGAATTAACGAATGCTGCATATAAACAAATGGAACGGAACAAATTAATAAAAAATAATAATAATAAAAAGTTTTTATTATTGTTATGTATTTTTATTAATTCATTACGTTCCATTCGTTTTGGATGCGGCATTCATTATTTCGGATAATTCGTAACTTCGGATAAATTCTTATTCGTTATATTCACTAACAGCCAAATTTGAAAGGAAATTACAATACCTATAATTTAATAGTTAGTAATAGTTAAGTTATTATTAATTAATTATTATTTCAGATTTCCGAATTTCTGAATTCACTAATTTACTAATTCAGAAATTCACAAATTTACAAATTCACTAATTCACTAATTTACTAATTTACTAATTCACTAATTCACTAATTCACTAATTCACTAATTTAATAATTCACTAATTCACTAATTCACTAATTCACTAATTCACTAATTCACTAATTCACTAATTTACTAATTCACTAATTCACTAATTCACTAATTCACTAATTTACTAATTCACTAATTCACTAATTCACTAATTCACTAATTCACTAATTTACTAATTTACTAATTCACTAATTCACTAATTCACTAATTCACTAATTCACTAATTCACTAATTCACTAATTCACTAATTTACTAATTCACTAATTCACTAATTCACTAATTCACTAATTCACGCATTTAAGAATGCACGAATTTACGAATTTACAAATTTTCAAATTTACAAATATACAGAAAAATTCGTGAAACGGGTTTTCGGTAATTTGGATATTTCCGAATTAACGAATTTTGTCGAAATTTGTTAAAAAACGAATTCGGACACGGAAGGGATGAGCAAAGGGATTGTGTGGGAGGGCCACAAGGCAGTAGTGAGAGGCGAACTGATCTCCCAGGGATCCAGACTTAAGAAAGCCAGGCAAGCAGACTTTGACAGGGTACTTCAGGCGCTTCAACACGCAGAACTAAAACACATGCAAGACGGTGACCCAGAGGCTCTGAAGACACTGATAGAATTGAGAGAGTTATTCTCTCGATTGTTAGACCGACAGGCATGCAGACAATTGCGATACCTGTCGCATAGATACTACGAACACGGCAATAAGTGCGGCCGCATGTTGGCTAGAGCTCTTAGGAAGAAGCGCGCGCTCATGTATGTGCATAAGCTACGCCTCTCCTCAGATGCTTACACGGTCAGGTCTTCCCAAATAGCCTCTGGGTTCTGGGATTATTATAACGCTCTTTATAACCTGAACTCAGCACAGACCCCAGAGACCCAGGCTGCAAGAAAGACGGACATTCAAACTTACCTGACTGCATCTGGCCTACCCTCACTGACAGATGAACAGTGCTCCACGCTGGAAGCCCCCATTACTACCACTGAGCTAGAATCCACGGTGAACTCTTTGCCTAATGGGAAGAGCCCAGGCCCTGACGGGTTCACAAAGGCATATTACAAACTGTTTCTACCCGTATTGTCCGAGTCGATGTGCGCCTATTTTAATTCTATAGCAGATGGCACCGCAATCCCTAGCGAAGCCTTATTGGCCTATATTTACGTAATCCCCAAGGAGGGAAAAGATCCCGCTATGCCCCAAAGCTACAGACCCATATCCCTTCTTAATGTGGACATAAAAACTCTAGCTAAGATTCTTGCGACCAGGTTGAAGCACCTAATCCCACTAATTGTTCACCCAGACCAAACAGGGTTTATAACAGGCAGAGAAGCTAGAGACAATTCTATCAGAGCAATTCACCTTATTCATTGGGCGCGCGCCTCCCCTGAATCCCCTCCTTACCTGATCCTGTCCACCGATGCGGAGAAAGCTTTCGATCGGGTGGACTGGACTTATCTTCGTGCTGTGCTGGAGGTGCTAGGCCTCCACTCACACATGCTCACCTGGATCATGGCCCTGTACTCGGACCCACATGCCCAAGTCAAGGTTAATGGCTTCCTTTCTCCGAGATTCCCGATCAGAATTGGTACGAGACAGTGGTGCCCTCTTTCGCCACTTTTGTTCGCCCTGGTGCTGGAACCATTTCTACGTACTGTCAGGGCGAACGCGGATATTAAAGGACTCAAGGTAGGGCACTTGGAGAACAAGCTCTCGGCTTACGCCGATGATGTTCTTTTCCACCTCACGGAACCCCCTGATCTCTTTGCCTAACCTGATGCGGGAACTCCAACATTTTGGGGCACTATACAAAGTCAGAAATATTACCTATTCATTTGACACCTTCCCTGACTGATAGGTTGCAAACTGCCTTCCCATTCACTTGGACTAAATCGTCCCTGAAATACTTAGGCATAAGGCTGACAGACAGGTTTGACACCCTATATACCACTAATTTTCCTTCCCTACTAGCAACTGTGAAAAAAGATTTGGCCCAGTGGACTAAAACTGCTTTCACTTGGATTGGAAGACTCAACATCATCAAAATGAACATTCTCCCACGTGTGTTGTTCTATATGCAAATGATACCGGTAGCCCTACCTAAGAGCTTTTTTGCCCACATATCCAGTCTGATATCAACTTTTGTCTGGAACAATAAAAGACCGAGAATTGCAATCAGACTTTTGAGTCGCCATAGAGACATAGGTGGTCTGGGTCTCCCAGATGCTCAAAGGTATTATAGGGCTCTAGTCCTTTAAAGGATACTTAATTGGCGCTTCCACACTCAATCCAAACTATGGGTCTCCCTAGAAAAATATATGGCGGGGAGAGATTTGGCCTATGCCCCGTGGCTGGCCCGGGAACACAGGGGGCTGTCTACCTCTACTTCTCCGCTGATGACCCAGGCTCTGAAAACCTGGGACCGACTCAATGCCAATTTGGCACTGGCGCCCCCTGTGTCCCCACTGGCCCCATTGGGTGGCTATCTGTGGTTCCTGTCTGGTGAACAGGCGGCTTTCTTTGGCCCCTGGGTGGAGGGTGGTAGCGCCAGTTGTGGTAAATTAATGCAAGATGGTACAGCGCTAATCCTACAATAAATTATACTATCTTGGTGTACTGGGTATCAACTCTTGTCTTTACTGAGGTATAGGATGGTGATCTAAACCACCATGGGGAATATAGCACTATGTGGACGTGCAGGCAGTATGTGCATAATAGAAAAAAATATTAATAAATAAAGGGTGGAGCCCACCAAAAAAACTATACATATGTATCTCTCAGCTTGAATAAAAATAAAACCATGGTGAAATCTACAATAAAATTTTAAAAAATTTAAAAAATTTAAAAATAATAAAATATTCTTTTTCAATAAGATAGTGATTGCCGCTGAGACATTAAATGCCAGTACAAAGTGCTGTGAATTAATATCTGGAAGTTATTATAATTCAGTGAACCAAGATTCATATAAATAAATAGATGGCTAAAAACTAAATAACATAAAAGCAAAAATTGCCAAATGATACAATGTTACATTGAATGTCCAAAGTGATCTTCACAGTTGTGCATCATGCAATATAGTGTCCAGCGCCAACAGGGGGTGCTCAAACTTAAAATAATACAATCCAATAAAGCCTTTCTGAGAATTCTGCGATCCTCCTAGCAGAGTGCTGTCCTGTGTTGCAAGAGAAGTGCTAGCAAGACTTCAGCTGTGTGGGAACAGGCATCATTTAAATCAGGATGCAGGTGTGTGTAGAACGGAGGTGGGCGGGTCTGCGGAACGATCTTGTGACCCGTGATGTCATCGTTATGGAAACATCACAGTACTGCCCGCAGGCAAGGGAGGGAGTCACAAGGAGCTCGGCGGACCAGGAAGTGGCAGATTACGAGGACTACATAGCAACAGGGCGTTTCTGGTAAATATAAAAAAAACATTTCCTCCAAATGTTTGTTTATAGGTTAAAAGAAGTCTTTTAATGGAATTTTTTTTTTTTAGCATGGAACTCCGCTTTAATGATAACAAGAAAAACAGTAACATAGATCCCCATGCATCAAGCAGTAATAGATCCCCTCTAAGCAACAACAGACCCCCCTGCAACAAAATACCCCCCCCCCCAGTAACAATAGATCCAACCCAGCAACAATACACTCCCACCAGAAAAAATAGATACCCCCAGCAACAATAATACCCTAAGCATCAATAGATCCTCCTAACAACAATTGACCCTCGTAACAAAATCCCCCCCCCCTTCCAGTAGTAACAATAGCAATAGGTCCACACAAGCAACAATACATAAAAAAAAAAATAGATCCCCTAGCAACAATAGACCCCCCCCCCCCCACCACCACCACCACCAGAAAATGCAACAGTACACCCCCACCAGAAAAATTAGACCCCCCCGGCAACAGTTAACCCCTGCAACCAAAACCCCCCCTAGTAACAATATACCCCCCCCCCAAAAAAAAAAATAGATCCCCTAGCAACAATATACCCCCCCACCAGAAAATGCAACAGTACACCCCCACCAGAAAAAAATAGACCCCCTCCCAGCATCAATAGATCCCCCTAGCAACAGTTAACCCCTGCAACAAAATCCCCCCCCCCCCTAGTAACAATAGGTCCACCCAAGCAACAATATACCCCCACCAAAAAAAATTGATCCCCCAGCAACAAAAGATTCCCCCTAGCAACAATAGACTCCCCCCCACAAGAAAATACTCCCCGGTAATAATAGATCCACCCCAGCAACAACAGTCTCTGCCCCAGGAAAAATGGATCCCACCAGCAATGATAGACTGCCTGGCAGCAATAGATTCCACCCAGCAGCCAACAACAATAGACCCCTCCCTCAACAGTATATCCCTCCCAGCAACAATTGACCCCACCACAATAAATACACCCAGTAACAATAGACCTGTCAGCATCAATAGATCCCCAAAGCAACAATTGACCCCTGCAACAAAATCCCCCCCCCCACCAGTGCCAATAGGTCCAACTGAGCAACAATAGGCCCCCACCAGAAAAAATAGATCCCCGCAAAAAAAATACTCCCCAGTAACAACAGATCCACCCAAGCAACAACAGGCCCTGACCCAACAAAAGTGGATTCCACTAGCAATGATAGACCCCCCAGCAGCAATAGACCCCCTCTCAGCAGTAGATCCCCCTAGCAACAATAGATCTCCCCCAGCATCAAAAGACCCTCTAGCACACCACACCTTGTCATTATATACATTTAGTGCTGGAAGTGCCAGAACTGCATTCCCCGTGTTCCTGCTGAAAAAAAGACCTGGATAAAGTATAACGAAGGCAAATTTTTTTTTTTAATTTTAAAAAGAGGGAAGAGGGATTAGAACCCTTCTATGAGTTTTTATTGTTCTCTCTGCCCCCATTTGGAAGATTCATCTTGTTTATCTGTCCAGTTTACCATTATCCCTGAAAGTGAAATTAAAAAAAAATCTCAAATTTTGGGTTCTCCCCAGAACAGGAAAAAGATGAGAATAATTCTTCCAATGGGGAAGCTACATCGGGTGACAACCAAGGATTCCCTCACTTAGAAGGGATTTCTTCTCACTTCCTGTTAGCTATGGGACAGGAAATGAGGGGAAATCTGCCCGAAAGAGACACATATGGCATAAAAAACTGGCAAGAGTTAAAGCCTTCCCTTACTCTATTGAAAATGAAAAAAAGTTTTTCTTTTAGTTCTACTTTCATTCATATTATTGTAGAGATTTTAAAAGAGCATATATTGTGCTTTTGATTTGAACAGAGATTTTCGTTAATATAAATAGTTCTTTATTATTTTCTATTTTTCAGATGTATGAGCAAATTAAACACTCAGTCCCCAACAGCTAATGCCATTGAACTACAAGTCATCAATAAAGATGGAGATGATACCAACAAAGGCCTTCTCTCTAATGGAACATCGGAACCCCAACACAAGAACCGGATGGCTGAGACCTAATTCCTAATACGGGACACAGAGAACAATCTTCTCAGACTTTTCATATCTTTATATTATATCACTACCAAAGTCAAGCCGAGCAAAAGATCACAGTCTCCTAGAACCATTCATTTTTTGAAGGCCTGGATGAGAAATCCAAGCCTATTCCGTTCATTTGGGTCTGACGACCATTTTTGGAGCTATTTTGACATCTGAAGATCAAAAATGTCTTTGAATAACAAAAATGATAAAGAAAAAGGGGGGGGGGAACAACATATACTTAGGTATACTTAGTACTTGAAGTATAAGTTATTTTATTACAATGGTGTGGGCACAGCTTATGTAGAGTTATAGTAAGGGGCAACTGTCATGAGAAGCCTCTTTCATTGCAAGTATTCCTACATTTAGATACTATATACACTATATTACCAAAAGTATTGGTATTAACACGCACATGAACTTTAATGGCATCCCTGTCTTAGTCCAGAGGGTTCAATATTGAGTTGGCCCCACCCTTTGCAGCTATAACAGCTTCAACTCTTCTGGGAAGGCTGTCCACAAGGTTTAGAAGTGTGTCTATGGAAATGTTTGACCATTCTTCCAGAAGCGCATTTGTGAGGTCCCTTGCCAAGTCATTTTGGTGGAGGGGGGGATTATGGTGCGGGGTTGTTTTTCAGGGGTTGGGCTTGGCCCCTTAGTTCCAGTGAAGGGAATACTTAAGGTGTCAGGATACCAAGACATTTTGGGCAATTTCATGCTTCCAAATTTGTGGGAACAGTTTGGGGATGGCCCCTTCATGTTCCAACATGACTGCGCACCACAAAGCAAGGTCCATAAAAACATGGATGAGCAAGTTTGGGGTGGAGGAACGTGACTGGCCTGCACAGAATCTTGACCTCAACCCAATAAAAAACCTTTGTGATGAATTGGAATGGAAACTCCGAGCCAAGCCTTCTAGTCCAACATCAGTGCCTGACCTCACAAATGAGCTTCTGGAAGAACGGTCAAACATTCCCATAGACACACTCCTAAACCTTGTGGACAGCCTTCCCAGAAGAGCTGAAGCTGTTATAGCTGCAAAGGGCGGGCCAACTCAATATTGAACCCTATGGACTAAGACTGGGTTGCAATTAAAGTTCATGTGCATGTAAAGGCAGGCGTTCCAATACTTTTGGTAATATAGTGTATACTATAGATAAGAGTAACATTGGCAGAGCCTATCATCAGGACCGGGGACATTTGTTCATGTTCGGTCTGCTGTTTTATTAGAAACAACCAACAGTTGGCTGCATGTGTGCTTCCTCATGGGGGGGCTCTGTGTAAGACAGAAGTGCTGATTGGCTGCTCAAGAGGTGATCGTTAGCTGGTAGGCAGGGTCTCAGACCTTCTACCGCATCAGATTATAGCCTAATCTGTCTTTCTTAAGTATAAACTTCAGTTTCCAAGATGCTGCACCAGGGACCACAGCAGTAAGAAGAACCAGCTTTGGGAAGACAGCACTGGTTTCCAGGCATTGGTAAGTACCTGATTCTTAAAAAGTCAGCAGCTACAAATACTTTTTCAACTGCTGTATAAAATACTGTAGCTGCTGACTTTTACAAATCAGGTACTTACCAGTGCTGTCTTCCCCAAGCCAGTTCTTCTTACCACTGTGGATCCCTCATGCAGCCATCTTGGATATGGCTCATGTTGTGTTAGTGAATGGTCCTACAGCCTCCTGGGACATGTGATGTGTTCCCGAAGGCTGCAGGAGACCAGGAAAAGGGAAAGGGATGTCATCCTCACCTAGGTGACAATGCGGATTACAGAAGTGGTAGTGGCTACCACCGAAAATTGATAATCACCCCCCACAGAAAATAAAATCACTTTATTTCTTTCTCCTTGAGGCTATGTAAGTGCCTGTCTTTGGATAATCTTGGACATGCATGGTCTATCTTTTCTATAAGCTATTGCTTGACATTGAGCAAATAATTAATAATTGGGAGGAGAATCTTATTGCAACTTCTCACCAGACACAGAAAAAAATCAAACACTATTGTGAAGGCATGGCCAAACAACCTTAGAGGTCTGCTGGTGCTTTCAGGCTACTTTCAGACTGAAAGTGCCAGCCGTTAGCGCTAAAGCACCACTAATTTTAGCGGCGCTTTAACGCTTTTTAAGTGGCGCTTTTCGGCCACTAGCAGGGTGCTTTTTACCCCAAAAAAAGGGTAAAAAGTCCAGTTTTGTGGCGCTTTGAAAGCGATTTTAAGGCGATTTGAAAACGCTGCCCATTCATTCCAATGGGCAGGGCGTTTTGGGAGCGCTAAATACAGTGCTCCCAACCCATCCCAAAGATGCTGCTTGCATGACTTTCCGGGACGTCCCGCAAGCGCACCGCCCCCAGTGTGAAAAGACACACACTGGAATGAATTAGCGGCGGTTTTCAGGTGATTTACAGAGGCTATTTCAAACGCTGAAGCATCTGAAAACCGCCCAGTGTAAAAGGGGTCTAAAAGTAAGCTGTGTTTTGCCCATGCAGTTCCTTTCTAGTGCTCTGTGCTGGCAGAGCTGAGTAACAGCCACACCCCTCCACACAAGTGTCCATAGACCAGCTTGTATTGCATAGAAACAGAGGGGTTGTGCCTGACCCAGTCTGTTACAGAGTGCACTGGGTTAACTCTAGGTAGTGAATGAATGAATGAATGAAGCACTACAAATGCAAACTGAATCGCTTCAAGGCTCTTGATCCATCCTGAGTTGTCCTGCTTCTTAGAAGAGGTGATTCTTGAGTTTTTTTCTGAAGGCCCGATGGTTTTCTTCCATGCGGATCTTAGTGGGTAGAGCATTCCATAGCCGTGGTCCTTGGACTGCAAATCTTCGTTCTCCCTTTGATTTGTGCCTGGACTTGGGACTGAGGAGGAGGCTTTGGTTCATTGATCGTAGACTGCGATTAGGTGTGTAGTGTTTTATTTTCTCGCATAGGTATTGCGGAGCATTTCCTTGTGTGCATTTGTGGGTGAGGCAGAGGGTCTTGAATGTGATCCGATTCTTTACGGTTAGCCAGTGTAGGGTCCTCAGGGATGCGGAGATGGATTCCCAGGGTTTTTTTCCGGTTACTAGTCTTGCTACCATGTTTTGGATGACTTGTAAGCGAGCAATCTGGTATTTAGGTAGTCCTATGTACAGGGTGTTTGCGTAGTCGAGTCGGGAATTGATGTTTGTTCTGACTACTGCTGCTTTGTCCTCTTCTGGAATGAACGGAATGAGTCTACGTAGTTGGCGGAGAAGATGGTGAGAGCCGCTGACTACTGAACCTATTTGTGCATCCATCGACATCTTTTGGCTTTGGTGCTTGGGGAGATGGACTGTCCAAGGATGGTGGGTGATGTCCATGGGGTCTTGGTTTTTGTATTATGGTTTGTGTGGAGGAGCAGAAGTTCTGTTTTGGATCTGTTGAGTTTGAGGGAGCTGGTGGTCATCCAGTCGTCTATCAGTGAGAGGCATTTTTCTAGTCGCTGATATTGGTCTTTTTGTCCGGTGATGCGAAAGTAGAGTTGAGTGTCGTCAGCATATGAATGAAAGCAGAGGTCTGATTTTCTGATGATTTTGAGGAGTGGACGGATGTAGATGTTGAAGAGCACGGGTGACAAAGGTGAACCTTGAGGGACTCCATAAGAGATAGCACGGGTTTCAGAGGTGAAGGCTCCTAGTTTCACTGTCTGTGAACGATTTCCTAAGAAGGATGCGAACCATGGTAGATCTGAATTAGTGGTGGAACTACCAGGGTCTCAAAGGTTGCACTTGCGATTAGAGATGGGCCGAACACCCCCTTGTTCGGTTTGCACCAGAACTCCCGAACAGGGCAAAAGTTTGGCCCCCAGTTGCAAACTCCATTTGAAGTCTGTGGGAGGTGAACATGAGAAATCAAAAGTCCCTATTTTGAAGGCTTATTTGCAAGTAATTGGCCATAAAAAGGGTATGGGGGCCCGAATATTGCCCTGGGGGGACATGTATCAATGCAAAAATTTCCAGCCCATGCCAGGTCCTTTAGGGCTGACAGCTAATGACTCATCCATTGTAAAGGACGTGGTGGCCGGCTTCCTGGCCCGCTCCTTACCAACATATTGACTGTGCGCTTGGAGAACACCCGAACGGCGACTTGAGCTGCATTGATTAAGACAGCACCCATTGAAATTAATGTGTTTTGACTTGTCATGTGACTTCATGTGTTGCAATGTGAACTGGGGGCTTATAAAGGGCCCCATGACAGGAGTAAAGAGACCCAGGATCAGTGGAAAAAGCCCCAGGACCAGAGTAAAGAGCCCCGAGGCCTCTGGTGGTCAGAAGGGCCCTTTATTATTTATTACACCAGGGTTCTGAAGGTTTTAGTTATGCCAGATTTAAAAAGGCTGGGGATTCACTCCATGTCCCTATGTGATAGCTGTGGATGCCAGAATGGCAAGTCAGCACTATCATGTGGGAGGAAGGGGAGGTAGTCATATGATCCCCCAAACCTGGAAGTACTTTGCTGACTTGAGCAAACAGGGAATGGAGGGAAAGCAGCTGCAGGGGTGTGCCTTAAGGAGCCATTCACACCATTTTCATATGTTGAGGTGCTTAACATTATGTAGCTTTTTCATTTGAATGGCCTGTCAAAAATAAATTGCAATGGAGCACCTGCACCTTTATGTTGTGATGCAGGTCCACTGTAGTGCACTGTGTATGTGGGTTGGAGTGCAATAAGGGGCCATCCACTGCAGCTCTCATACTGTATGCAGTGCATTAGCATGCATTGTGGTAGTGCATGCTATTACACTCTTTGTGGTTTTAAAGTGATATTAAAGTTAATTATTTTTTTTTTTAATAAAAAACGTCATACTTACCTGCTCTATGCAGTGGTTTTGCATAGAGCAGCCCTTATCCTCCTCTTCTTGGGTCCCCCGCCAGCGCTTCTGGCCCTTCCCTCCTGCCTAGTGCCCCCAGAGCATGTCGCTTGCTGTGGAGCCACTCGAGCAGGCTCGCTTCTGAGCCGCTGCTCTGTGTGTCCATTCACACGCACAGACCAACGGTTCAACCACACCCCCTATCTCTCTCCTCGTTGGCTCACTGGCGGTGATTGACAGTGTGCTGTCTCATCCAGTGAGGAGACAAAGTCTCCGGAGAGCGAAATGCTCTCGTGCACGTTGCTGGATCGAGATGGGGCTCAGTTAGGTGTTATGGAGGGGGGGGGGGGGGCTGCTGCGCACAGAAGGTTTTTTACCTTCATGCACAGAATGCATGATGGTAAAAAAAACTTGAGCCTTTACAACCACTTTAGAAAGTCCTTAAAAGGGAACTAAACCCTTTAAGCTGTGCCCAATAAAGGCAGTCAGAGGCAAAAGGACTAGTCACTACTATTGCCTGTGATCTCCCTGCAGCTTGATTTTCCTGTTGCTGACTTATCATGCACTGTGGAGGTGGCCATCTTGGTAGAGGCAGGGCTTTGCTTCCTCATGTCAGATCCTCCAGCAAGGAGAACAGTGAGCCACTGCTCTGTGTGTCTATTCACACATAGAGCCACAGTTCAGCCCCACCCACTCTCTCACCTCATTGGCTCACTGGCTGTGATTGACAGCAGTGGGAGGGAATAGCTCCTGCTGCTGTCTCAGCCGATGAGGAGAAAGAGTCCCCAGGGAGCCAAGGCTCTCGTGCACATCGCTGGATTGTGATGGGGCTCAGTCAAGTATTAGGGAGGCTTCCGCACACAGAAGGTTTTTTTACCTTCATGCAAAGAATGCATGAAGGTAAAAAAACCTTGAACTTTTACAACCACTTTAGGAAGTCCTTAAAGTGGAAGTAAACCCTCCTATCATATTCAGCCAAGGAAGCTGCTATCTTGGCCTCTGTTTGATTTTCAACTGCCATGATGCTGCACATGCGATCAGTTGTGACTTCAGCCATTGGATGGTTTGACAGTTTGGTTGAGAGTACAACCAATGTGACAGTTACATTCCTGGAACGCGCCAGGAATGTAACCTTTTTTTTTAAACTGTTAAATCAATAGGTTTACTTCCACTTTAAAAAGGAACTAAACCTTTGAAGCTGTACCCTAAAAAGACAGACAGAGGCAAAAGGACCAGTCACTAGAATTTCCTGTGATCTCCCTACAGCTTGATTTTCCTGTTGCTGAGCTATCATGCTTTGTTCTGCACTGTGGATGTGGGCATCTGGGTGGAGGCAGGCAGGGCTTTCCTTCCTCATGTCAGATCCTCCAGCAAGGAGAACAATTAACAGTGTGAAGCACAAATGTGATATCACCAAATCTCACTTCAAACCCCCTGAGATTAGCACTCAGAGGCAACAGAGGCTCCTACTGCAGATATACAGCTAGGAGACTACAAAACAGGAGTGCCTGGGCACACCTACATACCTGGAAGTACACTGCATTTTGTTAGAAAGAATTCTAGCTAAAAGGTAGATTTTTCATGGTACTGCTTAAAAGCAATTCACATTTGTAGATCTTCCCTATGATAGAGGAAATCTTCCCTTTTTCATTCAGTTCCACTTTAAGTGAACCATTGGGTTTGCCCTGCATGGGTAATGCCCACGTTTCCTTGCGGCCAGTGTTGATGGGCTGAAAATGTAGCCCACTCGTAACATCAGCCTGAGATCCTTCTGCAATCATTCAGACTTTATTGCAGGTGCATTTTACCTACAGTTGGCTCTTTCTGATCTGCATTTGACCCGCTTAAAGCTGCTTTTGCATTCCCATAGACTTGTATTGGAAGTGAAGAAGCTCTGGATGCAGACCCTTATAACATGGATGGGCTGCTGTTCCCATTATGATAATAAGGCCCCGTTCAGATTTGGCCGATTAGAAATCACAGGCAGAATTGGTGCGATTCTGCCCATGATTACAATTCTCAGCAAAACGCACAACGCACGTTTGAGTGACATTCATCCTGAATGGCATCCCAAACATGGTGCAATTTTGCCGCAATTGTTGCACGATAAACACGGTAAAGCATGTGTGTAAAATCATGCCTGGCTCAAGGCCAAAATTTGGTCCCTGAGCTTCTTCGGCATGACAAACACACATAGGGCAGCCCATTCAAGCCCTGTGTGCAACACACGGAAACGCGTGTGAATCGCTCTTTTAAAATCACAAGCACTACACAATATACAAATGGGGCCTGATGAGGTCCGATGAACCCCAAATTGCGTGGAGCGCCTGGGGAAGTTGTATTGAACACAGTGACACACCCATTTTTCTTCGCAAGTCGGTGACAAAAATAATTCAGTTTAAATTTTATGTCTGTGCTAGGCAGCCATGTAAAGTGAATCATTTGACAGAAAAAAAAAAACATGCCAGCTTCAAACACATTTAACAAAAGTCAAAAGCATTATAAAACCCCACTAACATCATTGCAAGGTAAAAGCAATGCAATGTGTCTTAACCTCCATTAGCCAGATTGATCAGATGGCACTTAATGCAGCCCTGTCCTAAATGGCCAGATCATAAATAGTCTGGCAGAACAGCTAAGTAATATATGTCCTGAGTTTTTTTTTTTTTTTAACTACCAAAAGTCAAACTCTATCCATATTCCATAAATCCTGCAGTGGTGGGGTTACCTTCATAAAAAGTAGATACACTGATGTGTGGGAAGATGATAGTCAGTTAAACACCAAACATGCTGTACAGGACACCAGAGTTGGGTCCTGGATGGGAGATACATGTTATTTTGGTTATGGTTCCTTTAAGGGGAAGACTTGAATGTAGTTTGGAATACTCAAGGGGTCTCACCCATGCAGGGTGAGGGCCGGGTTTTGGTGGCCTTTGCATTACCCTGAGGCAGACCTGAACCCTAAAACCCTGGTGTGAGACTGGTATACTGGCTGTGATCCTCCTTGTTCTTTTCATTATGCCACAATTATGGACTGTTTTCATTTACATTTGCTGAAGAAAGCTATTTTGTTTGCTTGATTTTTCAAAACAAAGACTGTTTTACTTTTACAAGCGGCTGGCTGGTGATCCTGGGCTCCCCATATTACAGCGCTTAGGCCCCATTCACTTGGCAATTTGGACTTGCAAGCGGAATTGACGCAATTCTGCCCATGATTCCAAATCACGTGGCAATTAGTGCAAATCATGCAACGCACGTTTGTGTGCGATTTATTCTAAATGGCACCTTAACACTGTGCAATTTTGCAGCGATTGTTACATATAAAGTAGTTTTTAAGGATCAATAAAGACACCAGTCCATGCATGAATCATGCTGCAATCATGGCAAAATGTGACTTTAAACATTGTGTGAAGCCTGTCACCCCAAACAGGAGCAGGACCTTTTTTGGGGCGATGAACGTGCATGGGGCAGCCCATTGAAATGAATGAGCTGCCCTATGCATGACATGTGACAATCACTCACACAACATCATGGATGGGAACACGAGTTCCCAATGCATGAAACGTGAATGGGGCCTTATGCCCCGTACACACGGTCGGACATTGATCGGACATTCCGACAACAAAATCCTAGGATTTTTTCCGACGGATGTTGGCTCAAACTTGTCTTGCATACACACGGTCACACAAAGTTGTCGGAAAATCCGATCATTCTGGACGCGGTGACGTAAAACACGTACGTCGGGACTATAAACGTGGCAGTAGCCAATAGCTTTCATCTCTTTATTTATTCTGAGCATGCGTGGCACTTTGTGCGTCGGATTTGTGTACACATGATCGGAAATTCCAACAACAAGCTTCGATCGCACATTTTCCGTCGAAAAATCCGACCGTGTGTACAGGGCATTAGGCTACAAGGTCCAGCAGGATAATAAAACACGTTAGACCTCCTGAGTGAAACATACATATTATTCTTATATTCAGTCTCTAACAAATCATAATTTCATTCTGTTCTATATTATGTTGGTTTTCAGATAGTAAAACCATGTCATATTATTATTAGCATTATTATTAGCATTATTAATATTAGCATTATAAGAATATCTGTTGAAGCATTATAAAATACTTTGGCACATCCATCAACAAATCCCTCACCCGTTTGATTGGATGTCATTAGATCTGTGAGACCCTCTGATTGAACAAAAAATGCTGTTGCATTTGGCAACTACTGTAAAGCTCTTACTATGTAACTATGCAACTATGTAATGACTGGGTGAACCTTGCTTAAGTATTATCCAATCTCTTTTGTTTTACTGTTGCTTTTTTCTTGTTTTTTTATGTATTTCCTGTAAATAATTCCTGCACTGTTTCTCTATTCTTTTCATTAAAAAAAAAAATATTGAAAAATCGCTAAGCTAAATCTCTGAATGCTCTAATTTGAAATTGAAATAACTTTTGCCTCTGTGGGGAGCTAGCATATTATAAACTCTGTTACATTCCAGTCTGGGAGTGGCAGCGAGTGATATAGACATTATTCTTAAGGGTCAGAATTGCAACAACATATGCTGTTATTGGTGCTTTTCCCTTAAATCACAAGGTGGCGGCTGCTGTACTTGTATAACGTATCTAGTAGCAGAGCCTGAAATGATGAAGAAGGCCTCTATTACACCTCTGAGTTGGGGCCCCTAGTAGTGTGAACAGGAAGCACAGGAGTGCAGAGTGGCACGAGTGCCTGTAAGTCTTGCTAGCAGAGCAGGTGTCCAACCAGGCAGGGGAAGTCACCAGAGGTCTTCAGTGAAGCAGGGAGTCTGGCCCCTAATCCATGTGCCCGGCCCCTAATCTACATGCAGGGCACCGAACGCATGGATTCCAATGGGTTTTTTTATAGTTTTTTTTTTTAGAAGCACACAAGGCTCTAATTGGCTTCAAAAAAGGGTGGGCTTGGGGTGCAGAGCACTGTGCCCTAAGCCCACCCACTTGTGTGACAATAGCAAATTATTATTCGCTATTGTCTTCCCGATTCTCCTCCTGGCAAATCAGGAAGCGGGTCCATAGACCCGTCACCCAATTGACCGAGAGGAGAAGCGATCCTTTTGGATGCCGAGGAGGAGTAGGGAGGAGACGCAGGGGAAGCCGCCATGAAGACGAGGAGGAGGAGACGCAGGTTGAAGCTGCTGCCCAGGGGAAGCGCTGCCCGCAACCTGGATGGGGTAAGTGCGACTGACGGGGGTGTGGATGCGGCGGGTGGATGGATAAGCAGACAGCCGGAAGGCAGGCAAACCCTGGTGACAGCAGGAGGAATATCAGAGTCTGGCAGGCTGGGTCATACACTGGCAAGACAGATGCGGTACAGGGGCACAGGCAAAAGCGTGGCCAGGGTACAAGCCGGGTCAGGAGCCGATCAGTGGAGCAATAGCAAATGGAGCAGTCAGAAGCAGTGGTCAGAAGGCAAGCCGAGGTCAATACAGGCAGAGTTCAGGGAGTAGTCATCAGGAGTCGGGACAGCAACTGAAGTCAGGATACGGGAACGCAGGGTCTCAGGTCACATGGACAGCTGAAGACACAGCAGCACTGAACCTGAGCATTGGCTCAGTTTAAATAGCCGATTTGGGGCCAACATCTGTCACAGATGCGTGTGAGCACTCATTCACGCACGCAGAAGGAATGTGGATTATCCTGTGAAGATGCACAGAAGTCCACCCAGAGGAGCCATCTTGTCTACTGGTATGCCCATCCTGACAGCATGTTTTTAAAGCATATAGAAATAAATTAGTGTGGTCTGAAGCACAATATTAATGAGCCTGCATCCCTAAATATATAAAAAGATACATTGGTCATGGGACTTTCTACGAGGCAAATCACTCCAAAACCATAATAGTACACATGATTACAAATTTATTCCATGGTAGCAGATTTCATAGTTTATAGACGCAATAAAATTCCAACTAAAAAATAATGAGCTGATCCATAATAAACTAACATACTGTATATTCTCGAGTATAAGCCGACCCGAATATAAGCCGAGGCACCTAATTTTACCACAAAAAACTGGGAAAATTTATTGACTCGAGTATAAGCCTAGGGTGAGAAATGCAGCAACAACTGTAAGTGGAAAAGAGGGTCAACTATGCCCATCTGCAGCCTCACTGTGCCCATTTGCAGCCTCACTGTGCCCATCTGTATGCCTCACTGTGCCCATCTCCCTGCCTCACTGTGTCCATCTCCCTGCCTCACTGTGTCCATCTGCAGCCTTATGTACCTTGATCTTCAGAACACCGGCGCTGTGACATGCAATCAGTCTAGTCGGCGGCCCTCCAGTGTAACAAAGCCCCGCCTCCTCCTCGTCCTCATCTGTGACGGAACACTCATTCAGTTTCCCAGCAGTGAGTCAGTGTTCTGCCTATCACGGACGAGGACGAGGAGGAGGTGGGGCTTTTTTACACTGGATGGCCATCAACTAGGCGGCACTTTACAGCGCCGGGAGATCGGGCGCATGAGGCTGCAGATGGACACAGTGAGGCAGGGAGACTCGAGTATAAGCTGAGGGGGGCTTTTCCAGCACAAATGCTGAAAAACCCGGCTTATACTCGAGTATATACGGTAATAAACAATATAAAATTAATTAACAAAAAACTTTGTATACGTATACATGATGTTTTTTGCAGATAGAGATACATGATTACATAATGACTCCTCTTGGTATTCGTATGCATAATGTTGTTTTGCAGATGGAAATGCATGATTACATGGAACACAACAATCCAGAAGTTCTTAGAATCCTATAACTCATTTCATGGATCCCTGTCCACTTCCTCAGGCGTAGCTGGAAGAAAATTGTCTAAAAGAATAAGAAAATGGTAATAGTAATAGTATTGCATACAAAATAGATGACTCCCAAGAGAAGGAGAGGCGGTTAAAGAGAAAAGGGAATATTGTGGGCAAATAGCCCTATTACTTACAGGTCAGCTCAAAAACAGGCCCAGCGGCCCAGTGAGTAGAGAGTACAAGGGAATGTCTGTCTCAGGGGCTGTGGTGACGTGACTGAAACAGACCTCAGGGGCAATTGTAGGGTGGACCAAGTTTCCATTATAAGGTGAATCCATGAAATATGTGAATTGGTGATGGCACATCTTGCCATCAGTTGTCTATAAAAAATGAAATATATGAATATAAATTGCGGATTCAAAATAAATATTCAGATCCATAATGTGTGGCATGTGACAAGGAGACAAGAATGTTAAAAAAAAAGTGAGCAAAGTGAAGATAATGTAGAACTGGTGAATCAAAGTAAACATGGAAAAAAATGCAGTGTGAAACTGACCCAGATTGTCAAAAAAGGTAAATGCAAAATCCCCCCCCCCCCCCAAAAAAAAAGCGTTAACTAAGTAACCTGCCCCAGTGATAATCACTCTTGGCACTTAAATTGTTGTCCCAATGCTGGAAAATCTCTGGACAGGTGAAGCTGAGAGTGCAACTGTCACTATGATCACATCAAATGACCGGATGTGATTTGCGCCATTTAAGATCTGCTCATCATTGCATACAAAGATTTTCTTACTCGTATAAGCTAGTACTGATCCTTCCCTTCCCTCTTCTGTACAGTAAAGGGATGTATGCTTTGATACACAGTGTGAATAGAATTTTACTTTTCTCTTGTTTTTGTGCATAAATGGATTTGCAATTCTCAAAGATTTTTTAATACCAACCATTGAAAGTCGAATATTACAAAAAAAAAAAAAAACGTGCTCCAAGACTGATGATGCACCATCCATTGTTCTCAGACACTGACAAATAAATTATTAGGTACAAAATGAAAAAGATACCGAAAACTACAGGTGCCAAAAAGGTGGCCAAATCACAGATGCAAAAAAATGCACCATGAGGAACGTTCTGAAAAATAAACCCAATATATGCCAGACATGGGCATATTACATTAGTAAACATTCATCTCAGCTCCCCAAAATGGATAAACAATTGCTAAATGCCACACATTCCCACCTATGGTAGCTCCATTGAGTAGAATCAGCAGCTCCATGACCAAGTCAATAACAACACATAATGAGCTTCTAAGAGGTCACCCCAAATTTTATTGGGTTCTATTAACACATTATCACAAGTTGACTAAATTTGGATTTTTCCAGATGTTCCTCAATGTTTTACCCCTTGTATAGTCTATTAGAGCCATACATATGGTCCCTGTATTCTAAATTAGAGTTGGTCTTAAACTTAGGACAATATTAGATTTAGACCAAGTTTCATGAATTTTTGTTTCTCAATCTGAATTTAAGTGTTATATTTGACATTTCAGATTCCCAAAAGGCTTCTGGGAGAAAGGAACCAAAGGCTTCTGCAAAGGCTACAGCTGCCCTATATTTGCTTCTGTTGGTCCCTAAGCATACTTAGCGTGACTGGTAGTCCCACCAGGTTCCACCCTTACATCTTAGTATCCCTGGTAGAATGATTTAAATTAAGTGGCTCGGGCTATTTCTTGGCCATATGATCTCATCCTGGAGACCTGCCAAGAGCTTCCCAAATCATTCTCCACAATTTGGCATCATCTGCACCTCTCTATTTTTGGTGCCTGGTTCAGATTTCCATTGACTTCAGAGGTATGTTAGGTTTGGAAATTCCACATTCCACCCCCATTGCATTGACTTCTATTTGGTAATATACCGCATAGGCTGGAACAATCACAACAGACAATCTTGTCATGTCAGACAAAAGTATGGTTTGTATGCATAGCAATATTACATCTATGTTTTTAGGGTAACATGGAATTACTCAGAAGGATGCAGACTAATTGGCCCTCATCAATATTAAAAATGCTAAGACTGAATATAGTATTAGATAGTCTGTCTTTTCTTTGCTTAATAGGATAGACATGAGCATTTAGATCAGTGGTTGTCAACTTGTACATAGGCTGGCTGGTGGGGCCTGGGCTTACATGGGTAGCTGTGGTTGTTCATCACATCCTCCATGTTCCCCAATAACTCATTGGGCAACGAGTACTGGGTCACAGGTGAGGCCTGCCCCATGGAGGGGGGGAGAAGACTACATTAGGCGCTTGGTACATGGTCACTTTGTCTTTGTGTCGTCTTCATCAATGCCCCAGGACAAGGTTAAGTTTGCCATGGGGGAATACTCGACCTTTAGCCAGGCCTCTACTCTTAGAGATGAATGTACACCTTGAACACTGACACTGCAACTGTTCTCCAGTTACCCTCAGTTCCCCCGTGACAATGTACACCTTCTCTGTAATCTGAATTTAGGAGGGACACACTGAGCCTTGTCCACATCAACCTGTCCAGCATTTTCCAATACTACTCCCAAGTAGCGGAATGGGCCCCGCTGTGCACTCTGCGTGGGCTCCACACATGCACTAACCCAACTCTCCAATTTCCATACCTCTGTACAGAATGGAAAAACCTTTGCAACCCCATCCTGTTGCTTATGGATAGAAACTGGCCAAGGGGACGCTGGGACTGTCTCTACTTTCATTAATGCAAAACTGGCCAGCAAATCTGGACAAAAATTCAAACATTTGTTAAAATTTGAATTCTGCAGATCTGAACCTCATTATCAGCAGCTGTGCAGTACACTAGATGAATATAAACCTAGACACATACTTTACATATACGCAGTGCATAGGCGTGCGCACAGGGTGTGCCAGGTGTGCCCGGGCACACCCTAATTACCCCGTTTGGTGCATGTTCCCCCTGTTTAGACCCCTGATATTTCACCAAATAAAGAAAATTCTCCTTTTTTTCTGCTAAAATAATTGTAAAAATAAATAAATAAAATTGTAAAGAATATTAAAAATAAAAACTACTGACACTGTCCACTGCCCTGCTGACACCAATCTCTGCCCTCATGACACCATCCACTGCTCTACATACACCGTCCACTGCCCTACTGACACCAATCTCTGCCCTTATGACACCGTCCACTGCTCTCCTGACACCGCCCACTGCTCTACTGACACCATCCACTGCTCTATTGACACCATCCACTGCCCTACTGACACCGCCTACTGCTCTACTGACACCAATCTCTGCCCTTATGACACCATCCACTGCTCTCCTGACACCATCCACTGCTCTATTGACACCATACACTGCCCTACTGACACCGCCCACTGCTCTACTGACACCGCCCACTGCTCTACTGACACCGCCCACTGCTCTACTGACACCGTCCACTGCTCTACTGACACCGTCCACTGCTCTACTGACACCATCCACTGCTCTACTGACACCATCCACTGTCCTACTGACACCGCCCACTGCTCTACTGACACCAATCTCTGCCCTTATGACACCTTCCACTGCTCTCCTGACACCTTCCACTGCTCTCCTGACACCGTCCACTGCTCTATTGACACCATCCACTGCCCTACTGACACCGCCCACTGCTCTACTGACACCGTCCACTGCTCTACTGACACCGTCCACTGCTCTACTGACACCGCCCACTGCTCTAATGACACGTCCACTGCCCTACTGACACCGTCCACTGCTCTACTGACACCATCTACTGCTCTACTGACACCATCCACTGTCCTACTGACACCGCCCACTGCTCTACTGACACCAATCTCTGCCCTTATGACACCTTCCACTGCTCTCCTGACACCTTCCACTGCTCTCCTGACACCGTCCACTGCTCTATTGACACCATCCACTGCCCTACTGACACCGCCCACTGCCCTACTGACACCGTCCACTGCTCTACTGACACCATCTACTGCTCTACTGACACCATCCACTGTCCTACTGACACCGCCCACTGCTCTACTGACACCAATCTCTGCCCTTATGACACCTTCCACTGCTCTCCTGACACCATCCACTGCTCTATTGACACCATCCACTGCCCTACTGACACCGCCCACTGCTCTACTGACACCGCCCACTGCTCTACTGACACCGTCCACTGCTCTACTGACACCGCCCACTGCTCTAATGACACGTCCACTGCCCTACTGACACCGTCCACTGCTCTACTGACACCATCTACTGCTCTACTGACACCATCCACTGCCCTACTGACACCATCCACTGCTCTACTGACACCATCCACTGCCCTACTGACACCATCCACTGCCCTACTGACACCGTCCACTGCTCTACTGACACTGTCCACTGCCCTACTGACACCGTCCACTGCCCTACTGACACCATCCACTGCTCTACTGACACCATCCACTGCCCTACTGACACCGTCCACTGCTCTACTGACACCATTCTCTGCCCTACTGACACCATCCACTGCCCTACTGACACCAATCTCTGCCCTTATGACATCATCCACTGCTCTCCTGACACCATCCACTGCCCTACTGACACTGCCCACTGCTCTACTGACACCGTCCACTGCTCTACTGACACCGTCCACTGCTCTACTGACACCGTCCACTGCTCTACTGACACCATCCTCTGCTCTACTGACACCATCCTCTGCTCTACTGACACCGTCCTCTGCTCTACTGACACCGTCCACTGCCCTACTGACACCATCCACTGCCCTACTGACACCGCCCACTGCTCTAATGACACCAATCTCTGCCCTTATGACACCGTCCACTGCTCTCCTGACACCATCCACTGCTCTATTGACACCATCCACTGCCCTACTGACACCGTCCACTGCTCTCCTGACACCATCTACTGCTCTATTGACACCATCCACTGCCCTACTGACACCGTCAACTGCTCTACTGACACCATCCACTGCTCTACTGACACCATCCACTGCCCTACTGACACCATCCACTGCCCTACTGACACCGTCCACTGCCCTACTGACACCATCCACTGCCCTACTGACACCATCCACTGCCCTACTGACACCGTCCACTGCCCTACTGACACCATCCACTGCTCTACTGACACCATCCACTGCTCTACTGACACCGTCCACTGCCCTACTGACACCATCCACTGCCCTACTGACACCGTCCACTGCCCTACTGACACCAATCTCTGCCCTTATGACATCATCCACTGCTCTCCTGACACCATCCACTGCTCTATTGACACCATCCACTGCCCTACTGACACCGTCAACTGCTCTACTGACACCATCCACTGCTCTACTGACACCATCCACTGCCCTACTGACACCATCCACTGCCCTACTGACACCATCCACTGCCCTACTGACACCATCCACTGCTCTACTGACACCATCCACTGCTCTACTGACACCATCCACTGCTCTACTGACACCGTCCACTGCTCTACTGACACCATCCACTGCTCTACTGACACCATCCACTGCCCTACTGACACCATCCACTGCCCTACTGACACCATCCACTGCTCTACTGACACCATCCACTGCTCTACTGACACCGTCCACTGCTCTACTGACACCATCCACTGCTCTACTGACACCGTCCACTGCTCTACTGACACCGTCCACTGCCCTACTGACACCATCCACTGCTCTACTGACACCATCCACTGCCCTACTGACAGTCTGCACATCCAGCTTTTGTCTGACGAAAAATCGGATTCGGCTGTCGAAAGTACCGTACTAACGATCCGAGAATCGGCAGCCAGCTCGTCGACTGAAAATTTCCATCCGATTCCTGTATTGTATGTACGGGCCTTAAGACTCAGCGCATGGGGGGGGGACGTGATTTTAGGCAGGTTGAAATGTGAGGTTCTTGCAAGGCTGGCCCAGGCCTGGGGAAAATGGTTAAAGTGTTTCTAAAGGCAGGAGTTTTTTTTATCTTAACACATTCTAAAAACATCCTGTGTACAGCAGCCCCTCTAACACTTACCTGAGTCCCATCTCGGTCCAGGGATGTCCACAAGTGCCTCAGCGCTTCGGGACTCTCCCTTCTGATTGGCTAAGACACAGCAGTGGCAGTGGGACAGAGTCAGTTAGCCAACCAGGAGAGAGGGGGGGGCGGGGCTGAACCGCGGGTCAGTGTCTGAATGGACATATGGAGCTGCGGCTCAGCTCGGGTGACCCCATAGCAAGCTGCTTTCTGTGGGGGGGGGGCACCCGACAAGAGGGAGGGGCCAAGAGAGCCAGTGAGGGACCCGAGAAGAGGAGGATCCGGGCTGCTCTGTGCAAAACTACTACACAGAGCAGGTAAGTATGACATATTTGTTATTTTTAAAGAAAAAAAAACCAACAAGACTTTAGTATCACTTTAATTGCAGTAAGCTCAGTTCCCAGGGCTTTGGCACCAGCCAGCCCCCCTGTGCTATAAAAAGGGGGAAGGTTGAGATCCAAGTGTAGGGTAGCTGAATTGGTTGGTTCTGTTCTGCTCATGGTACTGGGACTGCTGCGCCTTGCAGTCCGCTAAGGGCAACGGGACTTTTGGAGACTTCCAAGCCATGGAGAATGCCATGATAGTCTGTGGATGAGAGGTGTGGGGGAGAGAGAGACAAGGGGGGAGCAAGAAGATGTTGGTTGGGAGAAGGGGAGGGGTTACTGACTCACGACAAGCATGCAGCAAGTGAAATCATAACTCCTGATCTGGATCCACAGTTTACAAGCTACTGAAACCCTTGGATCAGCATGACAGCCAGGCAACTAGTATGTGCAGAAGAGGTCACCAATGACAATCTTTGTACTTTCCTCTGCACAGCTTTCTTTGAGCCCTCGTTCACAGTGAAGCGATTTGTCATGCGATTTGACAGGTCAAAACGCTTGACAAGTTGCAGCTTATTGCCGGCAATGGAACTGTTCCAATCGGTGCAATGGCACCTTTGCGGCACCGCACCGATTTGCAAAAGTAGTTCCTGCACTACTTTTGCTGATTTCGGGTGCAGCTTCAATAGATATCTGTGCACGAAGCCGCACAGATGTCTTTCGAGTCGGACCCAACAATGCGGCTTTGGAATCATGCGATTTCAGATGAAGTCGCACGATTTCCAAGCCATGTTCAATGTGAACGAGGGCTTAAGGTTTGCTTCCTCAAGCTTCTGGGGTTGTAAGAGTTAACCACTTGCCGACCGCCTCACGCCTATATACGTGAGCAGAATGGCACGGGCAGGCAAAATCCCATACCTGATACGTGATGCCTTCACGCGGGCGGGGGGTCCGATCGGACCCCCCCCGGTGCCATAGGCGGTCGGCTCTTGTTCGCGGGCGATGAGAGGTCAGGGGGAGGCCATCCATTGATGGCCACCCCCTCCCGATCGCTCCCAGCGAATCAAATGCTTCCTCTCCCTCTGTAATGTAAACAGAGGGAGAGGAAGTGATGTCATCCCTCCTCGAGCCGGTTTTTTCGTCTCGGCGCCGAGGAGAGAAGACATCCAAGTAAGTGCACCAACACTACACTTCCAGTAGAACACGCAGGCACACTTTTCACCCCCCATCACACCCCGATCACCCCCCTGTACCCCCTGTCACACTGATACCAATAGCAGGTTTTTTTTTGCATTGGTGTCAGTTTGTGACAGTTATAAGTGTTAGGGCAGTTAGGTTAGCCCCCTTTAGGTCCAGGGTACCCCCTTAACCCCCCTAATAAAGGTTAACCCCGTGATCACCCCCCGTCGCCAGTGTCGCTAAGCGATCGTTTTTCTGATCGCTGCATTAGTGACACAGGTGACGCTAGTTAGGGAGGTAAGTATATAGGTTCGCTGTCAGTGTTTTATAGCGACAGGGACCCCCATATACTACCTGCTAAAGGTTTTTAACCCCTTGATTGCCCCCTAGTTAACCCTTTCACCAGCGATCACCGTATAAGTGTTACGGGTGACGCTGGTTAGATAGTTTGTTTTTTGTAGTTTATTATAGTTTATTATAGTTTATTATAGTTTATTATAGTTTTAGGGCACCCGCCGTTTATTACCTTATAAAGGTTTAACCCCCTAATTGCCCGGCGGTGATAGAAGTTAAGTTTTTAGGGTCAGATAAGGTCTGCGTCGCCCCAGGCAGCGTACCGCTAAAACTCACGCACGCAGCATACACCTCCCTTAGTGCTATAGTATCTGAACGGATCGATATCTGATCCGATCAGATCTATACTCCCCAGCAGTTTAGGGTCCCCCAAAAAAATCGCAGTGTTAGCGGGATCAGCCCAGATACCTGCTAGCACCTGCCCAGCCCAGCCCACCCAAGTGCAGTATTGATCGATCACAGACACTTACAAAACACTAAGCACACATAACTGCAGCGTTCGCAGAGTCAGGCCTGATCCCTGCGATCACTAACAGTTTTTTGGTAGCGTTTTGAATCAGTCGCTAACAGTCAGGAGCTTTTTTGCCTGTGAGTCTCACTAGTGTACCCCTAAATTTAGAGCCCAAAATGGCAAATCGAAGGTACACTAGTGAAGAGGCCTACACGTTTCTGAGCATGACAGATAGTGAAGAGGAAGTCACTCATCTGTCAGATTCAGGCTCAGAATACGATCCTGTAGAGGACAGCGGCTCCATGACAGATAGCTCTGACGACGGAGTTGTGGTCCCTGCTAAGGTCAGGCGTACCAGACCCCAATCTTCTGTCCTTGAAGTGCAAGAACCGCAGGGCTCTCGTATGGAGCAGAGAAGTACTAGCGCCGCTATTCCTTCTGGTGAACTGGCAAGCACCAGCGGCCTAGTACACCCTGGTCGTACATCCAGCACTGCAGTATCACGTGGTGACGTGGCGAGTCCCATAAGTGCAGTTCAAGCTGGCGAGGTGGCAAGCAGTAGTAGTGTCCCGCTGCCACCAAGAAGACGAACACAGGCCCGTCGTGCCCATAGTGCCCTTCCTGCTGCATTCGCCAATCCGAATTGGGAACCCACCGCTTCTGCAGCACCCGTACTTCCCCCATTCACTGGCCAACCCGGAATTCAGGTGGAAACAGTTGACTTTATGCCACTGGATTTTTATTCACTGTTTTTCACCGGAGATCTCTATAGTTCTATTGTGGACCAAAGCAATTTATACGCTGGTCAACACATCGCCACTATTCCCCAGTCCTCCCTTGCCAGAGATTGGAAATTAATTACGGTTTCCGAATTTAAGATCTTTCTGGGCCTTTCCCTCCTCATGGGCTTGAATAAAAAGAGTAAGTTGCGGTCATATTGGTCCACTGACCCAATTTACCATTCACCCTTGTTCTCTGCTTCCATGGCCAGGGCACGATACGAGCAGATTTTGCGGTTCATGCACTTCAACGACAATGAACTCTGTCGTTCTCGTGGAGACCCTGGATACGATCGGCTCTACAAAATTCGGCCCCTCGTAAACCACTTCAACCAACGTTTTGCAGACTTGTTTACCCCCCATCAAGTTGTCTGCATTGATGAGTCCCTGATTAAGTTTTCTGGCCGCTTGTCATTCAAACAGTACCTTCCCAGCAAGCGTGCCAGATACGGGGTCAAGATGTATAAGCTCTGTGACAGGGCCACAGGCTATACATGTAGATTTATGGTTTACGAGGGCAAAGATAGTCACGTAGAGCCGACAAACTGCCCTGACTACATAGGAAGCGATGGCAAGTGTGGGACTTGGTGTCACCCTTATTCGGAAAGGGGTACCACTTGTACGTGGACAATTATTACACGAGCGTGCCACTTTTTAGTCACTTGTTTGATCATCAGATTGGAGCATGTGGCACCGTGCGACCTAATCGCCGGGGCTTTCCCCAGCGGCTTGTAGATTCCCGTCTTAGGCTGGGGGAGAGAGCCTGCTTGAAGTGTAATAATTTGCTCGCTATGAAGTGGAGGGACAATAAGAATGTTTTTGTTCTTACCTCCCTTCATGCAGACACGACGACCCAAATTACTACGGCGACTGGTGTTGTGGAGAAACCCCTCTGTGTCCACGAATACAATCTTAATATGGGAGGGGTGGACCTCAACGACCAGTTGTTGGCGCCGTACCTAATTGCCCGTAAGGCCAGACACTGGTACAAAAAAGTGTCTGTTTATTTATTTCAATTGGCTTTGCTGAACGCTCATGTGCTATACAGAGCTTCAGGACAGACTGGATCCTTCCTTAAATTCCAGGAAGAGATCGTCAGAGCCCTTCTGTTTCCAGACGGTGCTCCACCTCACCTTCCCCAACCAAATGCAGTAAGCCGGCTGCATGAGCGGCATTTTCTTTATGTCCTCCCGAGTACCCCTACCCAACGAACCCCCCAAAAAAGATGTTGTGTCTGCAGCAAGCGCAGATTTAGGCGTGACACCCGGTATTATTGTCCCTCCTGTCCTGGCAATCCTGGTCTTTGCATTGGTGAATGTTTTGAACGCTACCATACACTAGTGGAGTATTAGCGTAGGGTACAGCACTGCACAGACTAGGACACACTTTCACAGGGTCTCCCAAGATGCTGTCGCATTTTGAGAGACCCAAACCTGGTACCAGTTAAAAAAGTTAAAGTTACAAAAAAAAGTGTAAAAAAAAACAAAAAAACAAAAAAAAGTAAAAAAAAAGAAAAAAACACAAAAAAATATATAAAATAAAAAAAAACAAAAATAGTTGTTTTATTATTCTCTCTCTATTCTCTCTCTATTGTTCTGCATTCTATACTGCAATGTTTTATTGTTATGTCTTTATCATGTTTGCTTTATAGGTATGCAATTTTTTTATACTTTGTTTTTTTATTGTTAACCACTTTTTTGTTTTCAGGTACGCCATTCAGCTGCAGAGCGGATTTATTTATCTTGACAGCAACAGCGTTTGCTCCCACGATACATAAAGCCGTGACTCCAGCGCTGTCGAAGGTGATTTCACCACCACAGTTACATACTTCAGCATATATGCCGAAGCGTGGGGGCAGCAGTGGGTGGAGGAGCGATTTGCTCCTGCCTTTTGCGGGAGGATGCCCCCATGCTTCGGCATATATAAACGGTGCATGTATGCCCATCATTAGAAGTGGGTGGATGAAGGGAGGTATTCTAATGGTGGGCATACCATACCATAAAAAAGGGCATACCTTTTTTTCGTTCAGCCCACAGGCTGCATGAAAAAAAAGTTTACAATGTATGCCCAACAAGGACCAGCAACGTACTGGTATGTTGCTGGACTTTGAGTGGTTATACCAGAATGATGCCTGCAGGTTTAGGTATCATCTTGGTATAATTCTTTTCAGCCAGCGGTCGGCTTTCATGTAAAAGCAATCCTAGCGGCTAATTAGCCTCTAGACTGCTTTTACAAGCAGTGGGAGGGAATGCCCCCCCCACCATCTTCCATGTTTTTCTCTGGCTCTCCTGTCCCAACAGGGAACCTGAGAATGCAGCCGGTGATTCAGCCAGCTGACCATAGAGCTAATCAGAGACCAGAATGGCTCCAAACATCTCTATGGCCTAAGAAACCGGAAACTAAGAGCATTTCATGACTTAGATTTCGCCGGATGTAAACAGCGCCATTGGGAAATTGGGAAAGCATTTTATCACACTGATCTTGGTGTGGTCAGATGCTTTGAGGGCAGAGGAGAGATCTAGGGTCTAATAGACCCCAATTTTTTCAAAAAAGAGTACCTGTCACTACCTATTGCTATCATAGGGGATATTTACATTCCCTGAGATAACAATAAAAATTATTTAAAAAAATAAAAATGAAAGGAACAGTTTAAAAATAAGATAAAAAAGCAAAAAAATAATAAAGAAAAAAAAAACAAAAAAAAAACCACCCCTGTCCCCCCCTGTTCTTGCACAAAGGCGAACGCAAGCGTCGGTCTGGCGTCAAATGTAAACAGCAATTGCACCATGCATGTGAGGTATCACCGTGAAGGTCAGATCGAGGGCAGTAATTTTAGCAGTAGACCTCCTCTGTAAATCTAAAGTGGTAACCTGTAAAGGCTTTTAAAGGCTTTTAAAAATGTATTTAGTTTGTCGCCACTGCACGTTTGTGCGCAATTTTAAAGCATGTCATGTTTGGTATCCATGTACTCGGCCTAAGATCATCTTTTTTATTTCATCAAACATTTGGGGAATATAGTGTGTTTTAGTGCATTAAATTTAATTTAAATTTAATTTAAAAAAAGTGTGTTTTTTCCCCAAAAAATGCGTTTGAAAAATCGCTGCGCAAATACTGTGTGAAAAAAAAATGAAACACCCACCATTTTAATCTGTAGGGCATTTGCTTTAAAAAATATATAATGTTTGGGGGTTCAAAGTAATTTTCTTTAAAAAAAAAATAATTTTTTCATGTAAACAAAAAGTGTCAGAAAGGGCTTTGTCTTCAAGTGGTTAGAAGAGTGGGTGATGTGTGACATAAGCTTCTAAATGTTGTGCATAAAATGCCAGGACAGTTCAAAACCCCCCCAAATGACCCCATTTTGGAAAGTAGACACCCCAAGCTATTTGCTGAGAGGCATGTCGAGTTCATGGAATATTTTATATTGTGACACAAGTTGCGGGAAAAAGACAATTTTTTTTTTTTTTGCACAAAGTTGTCACTAAATGATATATTGCTCAAACATGCCATGGGAATATGTGAAATTACACCCCAAAATACATTCTGTTGCTTCTCCTGAGTACGGGGATACCACATGTGTGAGACTTTTTGGGAGCCTAGCCGCGTACGGGACCCTGAAAACCAAGCACCGCCTTCAGGCTTTCTAAGGGCGTAAATTTTTGATTTCAGTCTTCACTGCCTATCACAGTTTCGGAGGCCATGGAATGCCCAGGTGGCACAAAACCCCCCCAAATGACCCCATTTTGGAAAATAGACACCCAAAGCTATTTGCTGAGCGGTATAGTGAGTATTTTGCAGACCTCACTTTTTGTCACAAACTTTTGAAAAGTGAAAAAAGAAAAAAAAATACGTTTTTCTTGTCTTTCTTCATTTTCAAAAACAAATGAGAGCTGCAAAATACTCACCATGCCTCTCAGCAAATAGCTTGGGGTGTCTACTTTCCAAAATGGGGTCATTTTGGGGGGTTTTGTGCTATCTTGGCATTTTATGGCCTTCGAAACTGTGATGGGTAGTGAGGAGTGAAATCAAAAATTAACGCTCTTAGAAATCCTGAAGGCGGTGATTGGATTTTGGGGCCCCGTATGAAGCTAGGCTCCCAAAAAGTGCCACTCATGTGGTATCCTCGTACTCAGGAGAAGCAGCAGAATGTATTTTGGGGTGTAATTCCACATATGCCCATGGCATGTTTGAGCAATATATCATTTTGTGACAACTTTGTGCAAAAAAAAAAAAAAAAAATTGTCACTTTCCCGCAACTTGTGTCAAAATATAAAATATTCCATGGACTCAACATGCCTCTCAGCAAATAGCTTGGGGTGTCTACTTTCCAAAATGGGGTCATTTGGGGGGGTTTTGTGCCATCTGGGCATTTTATGGCCTACAAAACTGTGATAGGTAGTGAGGAGTGAAATCAAAAATTTATGCCCTTAGAAATCCTGAAGGCGGTGCTTGGTTTTCGGGGCCCCGTACGCGGCTAGGCTCCCAAAAAGTCCCACACATGTGGTATCCCCGTACTCAGGAGAAGCAGCAGAATGTATTTTGGGGTGCAATTCCACATATGCCCATGGCCTGTGTGAGCAATATATCATTTAGTGACAACTTTTTGTAATTTTTTTTTTTTTGTCATTATTCAATCACTTGGGACAAAAAAAATAAATATTCAATGGGTTCAACATGCGCCTCAGCAATTTCCTTGGGGTGTCTACTTTCCAAAATGGGGTCATTTGGGGGGGGGGGTTGTACTGCCCTGCCATTTTAGCACCTCATGAAATGACATAGGCAGTCATAAACTAAAAGCTGTGTAAATTCCAGAAAATGTACCCTAGTTTGAAGACGCTATAACTTTTGCGCAAACTAATAAATATACGCTTATTGACATTTTTTTTACCAAAGACATGTGGCTGAATACATTTTGGCCTAAATGTACAACTAAAATTGAGTTTATTGGATTTTTTTTATAACAAAAAGTAGAAAATATCATTTTTTTTCAAAATTTTCGGTCTTTTTCCGTTTATAGCGCAAAAAATAAAAACGGCAGAGGTGATCAAATACCATCAAAAGAAAGCTCTATTTGTGGGAAGAAAAGGACGCAAATTTTGTTTGGGTACAGCATTGCATGACCGCGCAATTAGCAGTTAAAGCGACGCAGTGCCAAATTGTAAAAAGTGCTCTGGTCAGGAAGGGGGTAAATCCTTCCGGGGCTGAAGTGGCTAATAGATACGTTTCCTGAGAGTTCCTGAGAAAGTGAAAGTTGTAGTTGTGGCCTAGTTTTTAATTTTTATGAGCTTGTAGCAGGGAAGGTTTGTTTTACTTTTCTGTATCAGATCTCTACCTTTACCAGGATCATAATATAAATACAACTTCCAGGTTGCAGCAAAAGGTTTTAGAAACTGTGAAGCTACACGTTGGGATCGCGATTGCTGGATCTGGGCCTCCCCGCTGACATCCAAGTAATGTACTTCCTTTATTATTATCATTACATTGCAAGTTTGTTTCTATTTGTATGATGTTTATTTAGGTTCGGGATTATTTTGTAATTTGTTTAACAAGAATTGACAACATTTTCTTTGTTGCAACATTGTTCCCCTATCTCCTACTCCACACATAATCACTGGACTCTTCTTCTAGTCCAGGGGTCTCCAAACTATGGCCCATGGGCCACATCTGGCCCACTGCAAGATTTTATCCGGCCCATAGCTAATGAGCACAGACCGAGGATCCAGATCTGTTGGTCACCACTGAAGGGGACTCTGATGTAAGGGGGGCTCTTATGGAGAGCCTGATGTAAGGGGAACTCTGATAAGGTCATTGATGAAAGGTCATCCAGTGCCCAGGGCAAAGATGCCAAACTGCACCCCCCCTTTCCCTTGGGGTTAGGTTTAGGGTCAGGGAGCACCCCCCCCCCATTGCTGCAATAAACCCTTGCACCCAGGGCAGCCGTACCCTTGCCCTGGCCCTGGATGAAGTAGAAACTCTGACTGGGGCCCTCATGTAAGGGGGGGGACTGTAATGAAGACCCTGATGTAAGGGGAACTCTAATGGGACAATAATGTAAGGTGGGACAATGATGAAAACCTTGATGTAAGAGGGACTATGATAGGGACATTGATAAAAGGGGGATTCTAATGAAGATCCTAATGTAAAAGGGACTATGATGAGGACTCTAATGTAGGGGGGACTCCTAAGGTGGAGTTCTGATGGGGACACTGATTTAAGGGGAACTCTGACAGGGACTCTGATTTAAGGGGAACTCTGATGGGGACTCTGATTTAAGGAGAACTCTGACGGGGACTCTGATTTAAGGGGAACTCTGATGGGGACTCTGATTTAAGGGGAACTCTGATGGGGACACTGATTTAAGGGGGAACTCAGATGGGGACACTGATTTAAGGGGAACTCTGATAGGGACACTGATTTAAGGGGAACTCTGATGGGGACACTGATTTAAGGGGAACTCTGATGGGGACACTGATTTAAGGGGGAACTCAGATGGGGACACTGATTTAAGGGGAACTCTGATGGGGACTCTGATTTAAGGGGAACTCTGATGGGGACACTGATTTAAGGGGGAACTCAGATGGGGACACTGATTTAAGGGGAACTCTGACAGGGACTCTGATTTAAGGGGAACTCTGACAGGGACTCTGATTTAAGGGGAACTCTGATGGGGACACTGATTTAACCCTCCACTCTGCTGACTGATTTCTTCCACACACACCTGGTAACATGCACCCCCCCTCTCCCCGCCCCAAGAAGTATCCTGGGCTCCGCTTGCCCATTTGCGGGTCCGAGACCAGCATGGTGGGTGAGACCGGGTAGGGGAGAGGGAGCTGAGCTCTTCTCCCCTTCTTGTTGCTCACCCAGAAAGCAACGTGTTTTAAATTGTAAAAAATTTTAAAAACGGTGTAACGTAAATTGTAAAAAATTTACGTTACACCCAAACACATACAATTTCCCCCAAAAAAGAATTTTAAGGCCCCCCTAATACATACAAACACAGATACATACACCAGGGGTGTCTATGTATGAAAATGTTAATTGTGACACACATGTTACATATTGCCATGCATGCCAGAGTGAGAGCAATATCTCCTAGCCGTAACGCTAAACCGATGACCTATAGGGGGCTTTTAGAGTGTCGCCTATGGAAAATATAGGGTACTGAAATCGGTCGCCATTTTACGGGCTCTGATCTGGTCTGTCGTCACCTCTATGGCCAGCCGCGTGAACCGCTGGTTCGTTTCCCGGGCTTTCCGGTAAAGACGGTAAGCCCGAGAAACACCGGCGAGTGGCAGGAGGAGGCAGGACGACCCTTCCCGCTGCTACTGAAAGCAGTCCAGTGGCTAATTAGCCGCTCGGACCGCTTTCATGAGAATAAGAAGCGCTGGCTGAAAAAAAAAAAAAAATTACCAGGGTTATGGCTGATAGCTTCATTCATAAACCACTTCAATGCCGCAACATATAAATATGTATTGCAGTCGGCAAGCGATCCACAACGTTTTCAGTGTGTCTTGTCCATATTTTGTATGTAGGAGATGTCATTCTATTGCTTTGTATACACCTTATAGTTGACATCTCCCCATGTACATTCATAACGCAGGTACTTTAGAGATCTTTGTATCAGGTTAACCACTACAAGCAGTGGTTAGAAATGGCTTATTGTCATTTGAAGTGCACTACAGCCGTCTTTTGACAATCACCCTTTTGTGTTGAAGTTTGCTTTTCCGTATTGTAATACGAGAGTTCTGGTTAACCACCTCAATACGGGGCACTTACACTCCCCTTCTGCCCAGGCCATTTTTCAGCGCTTGTCACACTTTGAATGACAATTGCGCGGTCATGCTACACTGTACACATAT